>NW_026975198.1:0-131240 GCF_030014295.1 Loxodonta africana | reverse complement strand
CATTGAGGACACACACAGATTATTACCTGTTATATATAGTCTTCAGCAGCACTATCCAAGAGTACTTTATGTGAAGATAGACATGTTCTCTTTCTGTACACTCCAATATGGTAGGCACTAGGCCTATGTGCCTATTCACCACAGAACATATGACTAGTGCAAAGAAGGAACTCTACTTTTAGTTTTAATTACTTTTAATTGAAATAGCAACACACAGCTAATGGGCATCACACCTCTAGTGAACTCACCAGACCCTTAAGCAACTAACAGGGCAGAGAGGGCATGAAAGCTGCCAGCAGCACAATGCAGAGCTTCATAGTTTTGGGCTTGCTAAAAGTCTGTCACATAGGGAAATGGAACATTGCACTCAGTTTGCTTTTACTTGCATCATGAAGGTTAATGTCAACCTCAACTGGATTTACCTCGTTCTGAAAACCTCAATGACATTTAAACATAGAAATGAGTGGGAATAACTGAGGGGACAGGAGGGGCACTTTCTGCAGAGGTGACATTTGAAGTGAGACAAGAATTATAGGAATTATTGGGTTCCTAGAGTTTAAAAGTTTTCCTCTAATCAGCAGAAATACTTGGTGCGAAGGCCGAAAGGCAGGGAAAATGTTGACATGTCTGAAAAAGATTTTTCTAAAAAGATGTCAAGAGCCTATGAAATATGAGGGTGTTCTCAATTTAAGTCAGATGTGGAGGGTCTTGCCAAAGAGGGTAAAATATGTGGATTTTTTCTGGATGTGATTGAGAGTTGGCTTGGTTTACATTGTTGATATCTGCCTCTTGCTGCTGGGTGGAGGCTGTAACTTCCTCTGAAAAGAGAAATAGGAGAAGAAAGTTCAGAGCTGCCTTCCTAAGGGAGCTCCCCTCTCACGGTAGCTTGGACTGTTTCCCTGAATGCAGTGAATGAATGAAGGCTGGTGCAGCTTACCGGCTGGGAAAGCCAGGTGAGAAGTAGATTTGTTCAGGTGAGATTTTAAAAGCTCTGTCTTGGACACGTTAGGTTTCAGAGCGTTACAGTCCTTAGTGTTCCAGGTGGGCTATGGGAAGGACTTGGTGTCTGAGTCCATTCGGACCCAGGAGCCTGAATCTCATCCTGTGGGCCGTCTTCTGCTGGCCACGAACAATCACACTGTGTCCTCTGAAACAGGCTGCATTCCCACTTCTGAAGCTGCAAGCTAAAGGAGAGGAAGAGCAGAGTGTTGGCACGGATGAGGCCTTTAGCAAATAATTAATGGCTCCTGGCACAGATTCTAACGTCTGACAGCAGACATTTGGTTTCTGTACTAAGGGACTGGACGAGCTTGATGCAGACCAGGGGATGGTAATTACAGTCAACTTCTGGATGAAAAGCTTCTTTTTTTCTGCTTGACTTTCAAGGCTGTGTGAAGACTTCTCCTGAGTGAAGACATCCCTTATTTTAACTGAACCACTGCTTATAGTTGTACACGTTACAGTGAATTCTTTAGATCTTTGTAAACACTCAGGCGTATTTGGAAGAAGCATGTGAACCTGCCTTTTTGGTAACTTTGAAAAACGCCAACATGGAACTTCATGTGGTTTAACCTGTTTCGTTGAATAAGAAATTAAATGACTACCGTGTGTGTGTGTGTGAGAGAGAGAGAGAGAGAGAAGAGAATCTAATAAAATGAAGAAAACTTTCTTCGCTGGAAAAAAAAAAAAAAGCTGATACTGTCATGGTATCTGAGGAGCATTTCTTAGATTCTCACCGAGGAAAACTCAGTAGTTTTGAATGAAGGCTTGAATTTGACATGAAGTAACATGACAACAGTCATGTCTCCAAAGGAAAGTCCCATCCAGAATGGGAGTACTCCTAGAATATCTATCTCTAGAGAAGGAAAATAGGAGGCACCACATTATTCAACACCATGTTGAGATTAAAACTGCTGTTCAAAAATTGGTTTTACTGTACGCAGTTTTACAGTTTTTGACTCATACTATATTTTTACAATTTAAAAAAAGAAGCACGTTTCTTTTCTCCACACACTAGCTTTCAACAATGGATTCTGAGCTACAATAGCAAAAAGCTCAAGGAATAAAAGACAAAACAGATCAATTAAGACTCTCAACAAAGGGAAGAGACAATCTACAGAATGGGAGAAAATACACTGAAACCTGTGAGAGCTGGAATTTGAGAGGATTGCCTTCTTTTTCTGGGTCTTGCAATTTTTCCGCCTTTTACGCAGCGCAGCCTTGCCACTTTTTGGTCACTTCTTTAATGGAAAATATTTGAGTTTTCCTACTCTGACAGGTTTCCACCTTAGAGGTTCCAGCTTTCACAGGTTTCACTGCATTTGGGAATCATACATGCCATAAGGGTTTAGTATCCAGGACAGAGAAAGACCTCCTAAGTGTCAGCAACAATTATAAAATTGGGCAAAAAACTGAAGGAGACATTTCACCAAAGATGATAAGCAAATGGTCAATAAACACATGAAAAGATGATGAATGCCCTTGTCATTAGGGAAATGCAAACCCAAACCACAAGACACACCACCTCATCCCTAGGAGGATGGCTACTATCAGAAACAACAAGAGTTGGAGAGAATATGAAGAAATTGCCGGAGGGTTGCAAAATGGTTCAGCCTCTGTGGAAAAGTGTGCCTGTTTTTCAAAATGTTAAACATACGAATAGCCTATGACCCAGAAATTTCCATTTATAGGAGCGCAGATGGTGCAAATGGTTAAGTACCCGCTTGCTAACCAAAAGACTGACAGTATGAACAACAACAAAAAGAGCAGATGTTGAGGCTGCTGATGAACAACCATATACCTCATGGGACGTGGTTCCTTGCTTTGGAGGTTGAGGGTTACGCTTTCATGGGACATCCCAGTTAACTGGCCTAATAACGTGTTGAGTGATTTAACCTCCTAGTTCACTGTGTGGTGCCTGGGGTCTTACAAGCTGCCATCCAAGGCACAAAAGTTGGTCTGTATTCACCTGGAACAACCGAGGAAAAAGTTGAGTCAGGAAAAGGAGGAGGATAAGGAATGTGTGGTAACTGCCTCCATGAACAGCTGCCTCATTGGCCATGAGAGTAGAAGAACAGGAGAGTGCCTGGCTGCCATTACGGAATATCTTCATCGAAACTTCTAGAGCAGAATCCTGATCTAAAGAGGGAAAATGCACAACAGAATTTCAAATTCTTATGGACTCCAGGCTTCCTGGAGCCATGAAGGTTGGATGAACCCCTGAAGCTATTGCCCTGCGATCATCTTTAAACCTTAAACCAAAAATATCCGTTAGAGTCTTCTTAAAATCGAACAATAGTTTAGCTTAAGTAGTAAACAATGAGCCTTGAGCATTCTGCTCTTTAGAAAACTGTCTCTGTGCGATCAAACTGACAACAGCAACTCAGAAGAGCTGACAGGAACCCTAGGGAGCACTGAGTTTATGTTAAGGGGAGAACAACTGAGAAAAGTTCAGTGAGAATGGTTGTGAGACTGGAAGAACATAATCAATGTCAGTAAACGGTACCTGTAGAAAATGTTGAATTGGTGTATGTTTTGCTGTGTATATTCTCCACAACAAAATTATAAAATTATGTAACTAAAGAAAACAAAAGTTGGCACTTTTCACCTGTGGCAAAGACGCCATGATTTGCTTTCGTTAAAATTACAGCAAAAAAACCCTACACTACAGCTCTACTCTGTCACGTGGTCTCACCATGAGTCTAAAATTACCTCAATGATACCTAACAAGTAGATACACAAAAGTCTTGAAAGTAGGGATGCAAACAGCTATTTTTACACCAATGTTCAAACACCACTATTCAAAATAGCAAAAAAGTGTAAAAAAAAAAACAAATGTCCATCAACAGACGCATGGATTAAAAAAATAGAATATTATTCGGCCATAAAAAGAGATTAAGTTCTCATAAATGTTACGCTATGGATGAATCTTGAAAACTCTATGCTAAATTAAACAAGTCAGACACAAAAGTATAAATCTTGTACAATCTCACTTAAGTATCTGTAATAGCCAAGTATATAGAGACCAAATCGTTACTAGGGGAAGATGGGAGAGAGGAGGGGAGTTAATGCTTAGGCGACACTGACTTTCTTCTAATGGTGATGGAAAATCTTGGAAATTGATAGAGGTGATAGTTGCACAACATGGTGAAAGCAATTCACGTTGAATTCTGCATGTAAAAATGGTTGAAAAAGGAAAAAGACTTGTTATATTTATATTACCACACACACACACACAGGTACCATGAAATGACACTATTAAGAAGAAAGAAAGAAATTTAGTTTCTTGGTTGGAATGTAAGTGAAAGGAGGGAGCTTTAGATACTGTGAGGATATAGACAGGAAAACTGGTATTTCTAAGATTTCACACCAACCTCAGGCTGTACTAACCTAAAGAAATAAAATCACATTTCAAGAACTGCAGTGTGTAAAGAATTGGTTTTTTAAGGTAATTAGATCTAGATCACCTGGTTAATATGTGAAAAAAAGACTCCTTCCATAATAATAATTAAATATATATGTACACACAAAACAGGAACTATAATTCATAGCAACTTTAAAAAAGATTAAGCACTGGCACTCTCAATAATTTCTCCAACAGGACACTGAAATATAGACACTTGAAATTTGCTCCATAGGGTTTTCAGCGCTGTGACCTTTCAGGAGCACATAGACAGGCCTGTCTTTCAAGGCACATCTGGGTGAGTTCAATCCACCAACCTTTCCGCTAATAATCTGAACCTTTTCCGCCACCCAGGGCCGCCCTACTTCACTCTTTCACTGTGTAAAGTAATTATTATACAAGATGAGGGACCTTTTCAACACTGCAGTGTCGCTGACCCTCTAAGATCTGAAGTATATGGGTTAGTGGCGTTACAAGGGCCTCCCACCTTCCCTTCATTCCTAATTTTCACCGCTCTGACTCTAGGAATACGCAGGCTTTGTGCTCCAAGAAGCCGTGGACTTTTTAAGGACTGTGCTTCTTTGGTAGCAGAAACAATGGTTCTGAAACAGGCTGTCAGCCATAGTGGAAACCCCAGGCAACACCCCTCCCCCCCCCTTTGTCTTGCTAACCACAAGCTTGTTTTGAGCAGGAAGTCGCAGCAGGTACTGGCTGGGTCCATTGACTAGCCCTAGTTACACCCTGAAGCATGCACAGATTGAAATCACATCCTTCACCTGACCCTCCCCCCACCCCAATATAGGCAGGGGAGGGCTAAAGGCAGAAGACTCCAGGTACCAAACCCAGCCCCTGAGGCCACTGGAAACAAAAAGCTCCCCAGCTCCCCTAGTCAGCCAGCACGTGGCCATAAGGTCACTAGACCCCAGGTGCTCCTTGTATGTGTAGACAATAAACTTGCCACTTTCTGTTGCCCTTGCAGTCAGTGTCCATCTTATTTCAATCGGCTAATAAGACAGGGCAAGAACCCGAGTGGTTAGGTTACAGTTCAATTCTCAGTACCCAATCTAGCACAGACTACACACCCAGGGTGTGTCATCTCTATAAATCGTTCGTCGCCTGCATTAAGACCGTTCAGCAACATCACATTTTATATCGGACCAACTACGACCGGCTGTATGGTTTCTCACACAATCGTGATGAAAATTTCTGCCTTAACGCCCAAGAAATTCCTCGAAAGCTACCTGTATTAAATGTTTTCCTCCTGAAACTGGGATAAACATGCTCCTAAACCTACGTACTATTTCCAAGTCATGTTTGTTGATTGTTCATCAGTCCTAAATACATATACCCATTAAAGGAGGAGGTTATAGTCCTCGCCACAATCTTCATTTCCCCAGGACCACTAATAATCAACAAAAGTCCTGCCTGATGAAGCACAGAAAAGAAAGAGGAGCCGTTTCAGGCAGGGAGACTGTGATCACTATGCCCCTTGAAGTAACAACAGATTTGCATTTGAGTTCAGACACTGCTACTTAGCAGGTATTTGTCTACGCGCGAGGTATTAAATTTCTCCGAGATTATTAGACTTCTGTAAAACGTTACAAATCGTCGCTCCCTGGCAGTGGTGTTTGGAGGCTCAGAGAAGGTCCCTTAGACGAAGTCCTCGACCCCGTGCCCAGCCCTCCAGAAACAGCTCAGTAAACGGTAAATATACGCAGGGGCCAGCAGTGACTGAGGGCTGAGGAGCAGCTCAAGGTAACCGCGCACCTGTGTCTCCACAACACGTGGGGACGCGCCATTCAGACGCCGGAGCGACCCGAGACTCCAGGAGGCCCGGGACCCTGCATGTCTCCGCGTTTCCTTAGCAGCACAGGTCTGGGCGGCTCCCACCACCTCACCTGTCCACGCACCGACGCACACAGGGAGCGACCCCGGCGCCCGGGAGGCCCGGGACCCTCCATGTCTCCCAGCTCCCTAAACGGCACAGGTCTGAGCGGCTCCCACCACCTCACCTGTCCACGCACCGACACACACAGGGAGCGACCCCGGCGCCCGGGAGGCCCGGGACCCTCCATGTCTCCCAACTCCCTAAACGGCACAGGTCTGAGCGGCTCCCACCACCTCACCTGTCCACGCACCGACACACACAGGAAGCGACCCCGGCGCCCGGGAGGCCCGGGACCCCGCAAGTCTCCCAGCTCCCGCAGCAGCAGACGTCTGCGCGGCTCCCATGCCGCCCACCACCTCACGTGTCCACGCACCGACACACACAGGCCTCCAGGAAGCCGTTGCTGCCAGACACCGGAGGAACCGGTCGGACGGCGACCAAGGAGGCACACTTCCGCTTCCGGTGGGCAGGAGAAGCAGCACAAGTCCAATAGGAACACAGAAACTAGTGATTAATCTCATTCATTGGACATATGGGAAAACGTAAAACAAAATAACAACGAAAATAGTCATGAATTTATCAAGCAAAGCAGGTAATATGGCCAGGTAGCATTCAAACCAAGAAAGCATTGAGCATTGAATATTTGTAATTTATTTGTCTAATAGAGCACACACGAGTACGAAAAAAATAAGCATACAAAATCACAGCTGATCTTAGGTACAATCAGGTAGGTTCCAACTCATAGTCACCATACGTACGACAGAACCAAACATTGTCCGGTCCTGCACCATCTTCACAACCATTGCTATTCTTGATCCCTTCATTGCAGCCACTGTGTCAATCCACCTCATTTAAGGTCTTCCTCTCTTTCTTCTACTTTAACAAGCATGATGTCCTTCTCCAGGGACTTCTCCCTCCTCATAATGGCCAAAGTACGTCAGACGAATTCTCGCCATCCTCGCTTCTAAGTAGCATTCTGGTTGTACTTCTTCCAAGACACATTCCTTCGTTTTTCTGGCAGTCCATAGTACATTCATTATTCTTCACCAACACGGCAACTCAAAGGCATCAGTTCTTGAGTCTTCCTTATTCATTTCCAGCTTTTCTATGCATACGAGGTGATTGAAAATACTATTGGTTGGGTCAGGTGCACCTTATTTCTCAAAGTGATATTTCTGCTTTTAACAGTTTAAACTGGTCTTTTGCAATAGTTTTGCCCAATTCATCATTTGATTTCTTGACTGCTGCTTCCATGGGTAAAAGTTTCTGTAAAAAATAGCTCTAAGAACCTCAATAGGAGGATGCTCTTTAGTAGCAATTACAGAGGGGCAAATCAAAACCATAGACATACTATTTCACTTCCACTTTTTTTTTTTTTTCCACTAGGATAGCCAAATTGAAAAAATCAAGAAAAATAACAAGTTAGGATGTAGGGAAATTGGAAACACCTATTGCTAGTCGGAATGCAAAATGGTAAAGCCCTCCAGCAAAACTGTAGTGGTTCCTCAAAACTAAAAATAGAACTTTCATGTGACCAAGCAACTCCACTCCTACTTACATAACCAAAAGACTTGCAAGCAGAGGCTCAGAGACTTGTACATCCATGTTCACTGCAGCACTGTTCACAATAGCCAAAAAGTAGAAACAACATAAATGCCCATCTACATTTGAACGGATAAACAAAATGTAGAAGAAATGAACTATCAGTACACATGCTATAATACGGATGGAGCTGGAAGACATTCTGCTGAGAGAAATAAGTCAATCGCAGAAGGACAAATACTGTACGACTTGACTGATGTAAAAATGCAAACCCAAATCCACCGCCATCCAGTCGATTCTGACTCATGGGCAATCATATAGGACAGAATAGAACAGCCCTATAGGGCTCTAAAGCTGTAATATTTACGGAAGCAGACCGTTACATCTTTCTCCTGTGGAGTGACTGATGAGTTCAAACCGCCAACCTTTCAATTAGCAGTCGAGTGCTTAACCACTCCGATACCAGGGCTCCGTAAAAAGACAAGAAAAGCAAATGTGTGGAGAAGAAATTTCATTAGTGGTTATTGAGGTGAGAGGGAAAGGAAAACGAAAATGAGATGGGGTTAAAGGTGATAGAAATACCACATTGATTAAGGGCAGTGTTGCATGGCCGATTATTCTAATAACTACCGATAAGTTGGAACCTGTAAAAAGTTGAATTAGCAAAATTTGTGTAATATATTCACAACAATAACAACAACAACAAAAGTACTTGCTGAGGCTGCTTAAATCTCATGAGATTTAGAGGTTTATGACCATGGTTTCATGGGACATCCCAGTTAATTGGCCTAATGACATGTTTAGTGCTTCTGTTCTACCTTCTAGTTTGTTGTGTAGCGCCAGGTGTCTTAAAAGCTTACAAGCTGCCATCCAAGATACACAGGTGGACTCTGTTCACCTGAAGCAACAGAAGAAGGAGAGTCAAGAATAGGAGGAAGATACGGAATACGTGGCTAATTGGCTTCATGAACAACTGCCTTCTTTGCCTTGTGATCAGAAGAACTGGATTGTGCCTGGCTACCATTAGTGAACATTTTGATCAAAGATTTCATAAAAGAATCCTGATGAAAACGGGGAAAATGCAGGACAGAATTTTTAAAAATTCATGGACTCCAGACTTCCTGGAGCCATGAATGTTGGATAAACCCCTGAAACTCTTCCCCTGAAATAATCTTTAAACCTTAAACCAGTAAGAATTCCCTGAAGTCTTCTTAAAACCAAACGATGTTTAGCTTAACTACTGAAAAATGTCTGCATTGAGCATTATAAACTTTTAATGACTATAAGGTATCAAATTGACAGCAACAACTCCAAAGATTTGACAGGAATCTCAGGAGTCAGTGAATTTATGTAAATAGGGGAAAACAGCTTAGAAAAGGATGATGAGAATGGTTGCACACCTTGAAGAATATCATCTGTCACTAAACTGTACATATGGAAACTGCTGAATTGGTGTGTGGTTTGCTGTGCATATTCCCAACAAAAACAAAAACATTAGAAAAAAATTTTTAGATTCAACAAAAGATATATAACAAAGACTGTTTAAAAGATTTATTGAATGTTATGAGTTACATGAAATGTGTTGTCAAATCAGAAGTGTCAAATTTTCTTTGGGTTAAAAATTTATGTGTCAGCGTGCCTGATACTAGACAACAAGCACATGATACTGTCATAATTTTATTTTTTAATTAGTCATTATTTCTTTTGAATCTAGCATCATCTGAGGCAATGTCTTTAATGGGGAATTCCCATCATTTACCTATGGAGGTTTTTTTTTTTTTTTTAATTACTCTTCAGATGTTTAGAGACTTAATCCAAAACACCAAAACCAAACCTATTACTGTGTAGTCAATTTTGAGTAGAACTACCCCATAGGGTTTCCAAGGAGTGGCTGGCGGATTTGAACCAACTAACCTTTGGTTTAGAAGCAGAGCTGATAACAACTGTGCACCCGGGCTCCAAAAACTTGATGCCCTTGTTATAGCTGGGGTATCCTGTATTTTTACGGAAATAACGAGGGCCTTCTGTTTTTCTTTGCCAACTGCACTTTCCCCCCACAAGGCATTTTCATAATGCCGCTATGCCAATTTTTTTCATGTTGCTGTAATAAAAACTAGCATACGGTGCTTAGCAAAATACTTCATGGGAAAAGGCACGGTTGCAAAACAAAAGTAGAAGGTACACATTGTTTCTGTAAAAATATGGTATCCTGACTATATAGTATTACATCTCAAGATTACTATGTGTTATATCCAAAGTTCTTTGAAGATAAGGTTAGTTATTGTTCAGAAATTTTTTTCCTAAATTTTTTTAAATTGTCTTCATTTGACTTTGCATTACTTTTGTAATTAATTTCCATTAGATCTTTCACTTTTAAGAATTATTATAAGTTAATCATGGCCTTTTAAAGTTTTGTCATTTGCATATAAGTTTTTATCTTGCTGCCTCACTGAAAATGCTTGATCAAAATAGTCCAACAAAAGATGGACTACATTGGACGTATGAAAAAGGTGTGATATTTTGAAGATGGAATACACTAGGCTGAATTAAGATTTCCAGAACTCTCGTGTAGAAGTTGATGGGTTTACAGACTGCTGCTGATCCAGGATTATGTAGAACTGAAAGTAACTACACAGGACTGAGTGGACTAAAAGATTACTATGATTACAGTTACTAGATCAGACTCAAGCTTGAGAACAAAAGAGGACAGAGGAACATCACAAATTTAATGGTCTGTGAGGCCAGCTCACAAATCAAGCTTCTACCCTTAAACAACATAAGGGAAAACAAATAGGGATTCCAATTTCTTAAACGGTATACAGCATTTCTTTGGTAAGATCAAGTCAATTCCACAAAAACACAGGTTTTAGATAAAACTGATTAACTTGCCAGAGTCTCACATGGAGGTATATCAGACCCTCTGACAAAACCTGATCAGCAAAAAAAGTGCCCCACAGAGGAAAATAGACAATGCAAATGGGAACTCATTTTCCCAAAGTGATCACTGAAATTCCGAAATTCTCCTAAAGTCAGCTTATAGCGTTTTGGAACATGAACCCCAAACCAGTGCCCAGTAGAGGGAGCCCCAGGCTCACCTGTTGTCTTACTCATCTAGTGCTGTTATATCCGAAATACCCCAAGTGGATGGCTTTAACAGCTCTTTTCACTTTCTTCTGAGTGCTCACCACAATTGTCTTTGATGTCCAGAATTCCACCAACACTCTCTTCAAGGCAATCTACGCTTCTACTCTTGGGCACTTTAAAACTCGTCCAGCCTCTATCCATTCCCAGTTGAAAAACAGCTTCCACATATTAGGTATCTGTCAAAGCAGCACCCCACTCCTACTGCCAAATTTTTAGTTACCTAGTACGGCTATAACAGGAATACCACAAGTGGATGGCTTTAATAAACAGAAATTTGTTCTCTCACTGTCTAGAATACTGCAGGTCCAAATTAAGGGTGCCATCTCCGGGGGAAGGCTTTCTCTCTTTTGGCTCTTGGGGAATGTCCTTGCCATCAGTCTTCACCTGGTTAAGGAGCTTCTCTGCCCAGGTTTGCAAGACAACTTTTTCTGAGAATGTACAGGTTAGGTACACTGTTTGTATCCAGGGACCCTGGGGAAAAGCTGACAACATTCTTTCTTAGCTCGGTTACAAAGAGAAACATTTCTTTAGATACCAGATTAAGCCTGTACGAAAATTAACTGTTGTCATGTAAAAGCGGAAATAACAAAATGGAGTCACAAGGCCTAAGCTCGAACTAGCCTTTTCTGGTACACTGAACGCTTCTATTTTGAAAGCTCTTACACAGAGGGAAAGGAAAATCAAAGAAGTATCCACATTGTTAGATTACGTGTCTATCATGGCACAGAGATTGGGATTACTGACCTGTTGATGTCGAGTGGATTACAACTCATAAGGACTCTATAGGACAGAATAGGATTGTCCCATAGGGTTTCCAAGGCTGTAATTTTTACAGAAGCAGACTGCCACGTCTTCCTTCCGCAGAGCAGCTGGTGGGTTTCAAACGCCTATCTTCCATTAGCAGTTGAACACTTAGCCACTGTGCTAACAGGGCTCCTTTTTCATTACGAAAAGATGAAAATAAACACATTTAGATATCCATAGGTCAAATTCTACTCCACCAAAACTACAATTTAGAAGCTTCCTGACATAAACAACTTGGTTATTTAACTAAAAATGAGAGGTGGCAAACTACAGAATGTGTATCTTTTCATGATTCGAGAGCCAACTCACATGATAAGGAAAACAGTTGATGAACTGTTGTAGATGGAAGAAAGGAGAATTCTCTGACTAAACCTCTGTGTTGCACATGCCTTCTTTTATCTGTTAGTTTTGAACTCCCAGCGGATCAACAGTTCTATCCAAGGACTTGTCTGACTTGGACATGCCCACCCAACCTCACGTCTTGGCGATTCTTGGAATTTGAGATTTTAGAGTTGTAAAGACCCCACATCCAGCCTAGTCTCTTATCCAGGTGGGTGAGGGGTAGAACACAGATTCATAGGCCCTCAAGATCTCAGCATAGCAAGGTTTTATAAATTTTTGTATGAGCGACTTATCTGATTTGTAAACTGTTACTTAAAGCACAATAAAAATAAATGATGAAGAAGGAAATGGTTTGTGAGACATATTTACAACAATCAAAAAAGGGATGCTGAATCTGCTGAAATCTCATCAGATTTGATTTCTTGGGTTGGGCGTTTAGGATCATGTTTTCATGGCATATTCTGATTAATTGGCCTAATAACATGCTTAGTACTGATACTTTCTAGTTTGTTGTGTAGTGACTGGTGGCTTAAACACATACAAGGGGCCATGAAAGGCATAGCAGTTGGTCGGTATTCACCTGGAACAACAGAGGAAAAACGTGAGACAGGAATATAAGGAAAATAAGGGAAGTGTACGTAATTGTCTCCATGAAAAACTGCTTCAAGTACCATGAGACCAGAAGAACTGGATGGTACCCAGCTACCATTAATGAACATTTTGATCAAAGACTCTATAGAAGAATCCTCCTAAAAAGGGATAAAATACAGATAAGAATTTCAAAATCTCACGGACTCCGTCTTCTTGAATCCATAAAGGTTGAATGAACCCCTGAAACTATTGCTCTGAGATAAACATTAATGCTTAAACCAAAAATATCCCCTGAAGACTTCTTAAAACTGAACAGTAGTTTAACTTAACTACTAAAAAATGCATGCCTTGAGCGTACTACCCTTTTAAGAACTATCTATGTGGGATCAAATTGACAACAGCAGCAGGGAAGATTAGATCGGAAACTTAGGGAGCAATGAATTTATGTTAAAGGGGGAAGAAGAACGCAGAAAAGGAGGATGAGAATGGTTACACAACTTGAAGAATCAATGTCACTAAATGGTACATGTAGAAACTGTTGAATTGGTGTATGTTTTGCTATGTGTATACTCAACAACAACAAAATAAGTAACATTCAGAGAAGGTCTTTATCTCTTCTGAGCTGCTTCTGAGTGTTCTTCATGTGGCTTGTCAACTCTCTTCCTCCATCTCAGTTTCTCTGGCTGACTTGTTGGGTCTCTTTTATATCTCAAAAGACATTGACTCAAGACACAGCCAGCACTAATCCTGTCTCATTAACATAACAAAGGCAACCCATTCCCAAATGGGAATATAAGCACAGATATACAGGGCAGGATTTATGACAATACTTTTGGGAGGGAGAATTCAGTCTGTAACGTTCCACGCTTTGGCCCCCAAATTGAATATATCTGCCACATGCAAAACCCATTCACCCCATCACATCATTCCAAAAGTCTTAAATCAACTCTACGTTCAAAATCTCATCTTCCAAGTCATCTAAATCAAATACGGGTGAGACTTGAGGCATATTCCAACCTCGGACAAAATTCCTCTTCATCTGTGAACCTGTGAAATCTAGGCTACAAATTATCTGTTTCCAAAGTACAATAATAGAACAGACACAAGGTTGACATTTCCATCACAAGAGGGGCAAATTAGAGGGCAAGAAGGGATAAGGGGCACCACATAAGTCCAAAACCCAGCACCCCAACATTTGTTATCCCTCAAGGCTTCAAAATAATCCTTTGTTCTCTGAGAACATCCAGGCAATGACCCTGCATTCCACAGTCTAGGTGTTGACCATGATCTTTGGATTCTGGGTGTAGGCCCCTGAATCCTGTGCTTCAACTTGGCCTTTGAGGCCCACTGAGATGGCAACACTGCTCCCTTGCCTTGGGCGGCCCCATTCTTCTAATCCCTCCAGCAACCCCACCACCTCAAACCCAATAAACCCTGTTCTTTTTTGTATGTGTGCTTTAGTTGAAAATTTACAGCTCAAGTTAGTTTCTCATACAAAAGTTTATACACACATTGTTATGTGACCCTAGTTGCTATCCCTGTAATGTGACCACACATTTCTCCTTTCCACCCCGGATTTTCCGTGTCCATTCAACTAGCTCCTATCCCTTTTGCTGTCTCATCTCGCCTCCGGACAGGAGCTGCCCATTTAGTCTTGAGTATCTGCTTGAACTAAGAAGCACACTCTTCATGAGTATCATTTTATGCGTTATAGTGCAGTCTATTCTATGTCTCAAGAGTTGGCTTTGGGAATGGTTTTAGTTCTGGGTGAACAGAGAGTCCAGGGGTCATGTTTTCTGGGGTTCGTCCAGTCTCAGTCAGACCATTAAGTCTGGTTTTTTACTAGAATTTGAGTTCTGCACGGTGCTTTTCTCCTGCTCTGTCAGGGGCTCTCTATTGTGTTCCCTGTTAGGGCAGTCATTGGTGGTAGCTGTGCACCATCTAGTTCTTCTGGTGTCAGGGTGATGGACCCTCTGGTTTATGTGGACCTTTCTGTCTCAGCACTACACAGTCATTCAAAACCCTTGGCTTGTCAGCATGCTGGGTGTTCTTCCTGACCCTTTGACTGAGCTGGCACTTTCTGTGCAGTCTTTAAAATCCCACGCTATTTCTGTGAGCTCACCAAAGTCCTCAAGCTTGCCTACTCCAACACCTTCATCAATAACCTTGTGTTATATATTGTGACAGACGTCATGGTTTTTCTTCCTCTTGCTTGGATCCTTTTCATATATGCCAAACTGCGTATTATATACTGAGCATCTGAAGAAAGGAAGGGAAGTGACTTAGTTACCTAGAGTTGCTGTAACAGAAATACCAGAAGTGGGTGGCTTTACCAAATTTGTTTTCTCACACTTTAGGAGGCTAGAAGCCTAAATTCAGGGTGCTGCCTCTAGGGAAATGCTTTCTCTTTCTGTCGGCTCCAGGGGAATGTCCTTGTCTCAGGTCGTGTTTTTCTGTTCCTTGATGATCTTCACGTGATGTGGCATCTGTTTCCCTCGATCTCTGCGTGTTTGTTTGGTTGCTTGCTTAAAATTTCTCTTTTTATATCTCAAAAACAGATTGATTTAAGTAAGATTTCTGAGATTTGAAAAGTGAGTCATACTATCTTCACTAACACTGTCTCATTAACATAAGAAAACCCACTCCCAGACGGAATTATAACCACAGGGATAGGGTTTAGGATTTACAACACAGATTTCTGGGGGACACAACTCAATACATAACATTTTACTTTTTGACTTCCCCCAAATTCATGTCCTCACCACATGCAAAAAACATTCACCATGGCCCACCATCCTAAATTTCTTAAATCGACTCCAAGCCCAAAATCTCATCTTCTGAAACCTGTAAATGAAATATGGGGCAAAATTCCTTTGCATCTGCAAACCTGTGAAACCTAGACTACAAGTTATCTGTTTCCAAAGTACAATGGTGGAACAGGCACAAGGTAAACATTTCCATTACAAATGGGGGAAATCGGAGGGAAAGAAGGGATAATGGGCACCAACCAAGTCCAAAACCCAGCAGAACAAATTTCATTAGTTCTCAAGGCTTGAAAATAATCCTCTGTTCCCTGAGATCATCTGGGCAATGTTCCCACCCTCCAGAGCGTGGGTGTTGGCCATGCTTTCTGGATTCTGGTTGGAGGTCTCTCGGCTTGGGGTTTCACACCTAACTTCCAAAGCCACTGGGTTGGCAACTCTGCTCCCTTGGCTTTAGGTAGCCCTATGCTCCTAGTCCACCTGAGTGGCGACTATTTCCCCTCGACCCTGGCAGACACCATTCTCCTGCCCCTTGAGCATGCCATCCCCACTCCCTCAGCTTTCAGCAGCAGACCAACCCTCTTGGCACAACTGAATGGCAGCCCCACATGCCAAAACCGAGTTGCTGGAGATTTCAGTCTTTGAAACCTAGGAGGGTGTGTCTGCACCCTTTGAAACCCAGGAGTTCTTGGCTCCACCCTTCGACAATCAGTCAGCCCTGGTTCTAGTGTTCCTTCCAACTTCTCTACTGATCTCAGAGCAGCTGCAGGGATTATTCTTCTCTTGGAGGACAACAGACGTAGCTCCTCTGCCCATTTTCTTGCCTGTAGAATTCCAGGAGGCAGAGGTCTTTCCTTTTGCAGCCACATCCTTAGCAAACATTCTAGGACACGTGTCCTTAGTTTGTTCAACAGAATTTTCCAAACCTTTAAGTTCTGTTTTCATGTTGCACAGTTCATTTTTAAGTCCATCTCTTTCCTCTTGCATTTTACTATTAGCAAAAGAAGAAACCATGTGACCTCTTTAAGACCTTGCTTAGAAATCCCGTTGCCCTTATATCCCGGTTCATCAGTTACAAGGTCTGCCTCCCACAGAACATTTGGACATAACTCAGGCAAGCTCTTTGACGTTGCCTAAAAAGAATTAGTCCTCCTCCATCGTCCAATCACAGGTTCACCTTTTAAGGCCCCAGCAGAAGCACATTTAATGTCCACGTGTCTAGCAACATTCTGTTGATGGCACCAACCTACTCTCTGAAATGATGGAGAATTTTCTCTAGGGCTCTCCTCACTTCTTTCTGAGCCCTCACCAGAATTGCTTCTGAGGTCCATAGTTCTACCGACCTTCTCTTGAAGACCATCTAGGCTTTGACTATTACGCACATTAAAACTCTTCCAGGCTTTTCCTATTACCCAATTCGAAAACCACTTCCGCATTTTAGATATTTTTTAGAGCAGCATCCCACTGACCCATAACAAATTCTTAGTTGTCTAGTGTTGATATAACAGAAATAACACAAGTGGGTGGCTGTAACAAACAAAGCTATTTTCTCAACAGTTTAGGGAGCTGGAAGTTCAAATTCAGGGCACCAGCTCTAGGGAAGGCTTCCTTTCTCTGTGGCCTCTGAGGAAAGGTCCTTGTCTCTTCTCAGCTTCTGATCTCAGTTTCTTGCTTATCTTCATGTGGTGTGGCATCTGTCTTCCCCCAGCTCTGCTTGTCTGCTTGATTGCTTGCTCAATCTGATTTTTTTTACATCTCCAAAGAGATTGACTTAAGACATACCTTACACTGATATTGCCTCATTAACATAACCAAGAAACCCCACTCCCAAATAGGACTATATCCACAAGTATAATGATTAAGTTTTATAACACATACTTTTGGGGGATACAAATTTGATCCGTAACGGGAAGTATAAAGCATTTTCTCCTGTGGGTCTCACCTCTCGTTTGTCTCCTCGTTCTACGAAGCCTGCCTGCTTATGTCTGTGTGTTCTACATCCACATCACTTGTGCAGGGGTCTTTGCCGTTCTGTACACGGTGGTCGCTTCCATGACAAAGCCCTTCATCCACAACTTGGTGAACAAAGGCATAAAGGGAGCCCTGCAGACGTTTCTCTACAGTGAGTCTTCCTGCCAGAGACATCGCCAATGTCCTGTGCTGGACACATGAGTCCACGGGTGATGGAACAGTGCAGTTAATAGTGTGAACTCTTAGGTTTTCCTTTCCTGGCTTGAAAATCTTGATGCCACCTTAATAGAAGGTGGTTTTGAGAAATATGCTTAGCTTCCCTGTGCCTCAGTTTCCTCATCTGGGAAAGAGAGGCTATGACAACATGTGCCACATGTGGTTGATATGAGGATTAAATGAGCTAATATGGTAAATCACCAGCACAAGAAATACCACGTGAAGTTCCAAGTAGATGTTGGCTATTGTTATGTAAAAGGGAAGTTTTGATGTGTCCCTGGATTTTGTCCCATACTGTTAGGCCAGTTTTTAGCCACGTGCAACGGCTTCCACCAGGGCTCCATAGCCCAGGATGCATGTAGGATGTTAAGCAGCCTCCTTGGCCTCTAAAACACTAGAGTGTATTAGCACGTGCCTCCCTCGCAGTGTTTCCAGATATTGCCACATATCCTGAGGTGGAAAATGATCCCCAGTTGAGAATCACTGGTGTAGGGGGAGTGTCTCCAAAACAGAAAGAAAACATTTCATAAGGCTATAAGGAAATAAAAGGGGACTACATCCTTGTCACATCTGGGAATTTGGGAAATATGATTAGGGACTGGACTTGTGTTAAAAGAGTAGCAGGGATGGAGACTTACAATTTTCCTAGATTCGTATTTTCTACAATTCACTCCCCCCCCCTTTTTTTTTTAATGTGCCTTTGTAATCCTTGGCTAAAGAGTGAACCTCAGGAGTGAGTTCAGGACTGAGTTAAAAGGCTGTCTGGGGGCCATACTCTCGGGGTTTCTCAGTCTCTGTCAGACCAGTAAGTCTGGTTTTCTCTTGTGAGTTTGGATTTTGTTCTACTTTTTCCTCCAGGTCTGTCTGAGATCCTCTATTGTGATCCCTGTCAGAGCAGTTGGTGTTGATAGCGGGGCACTATCTGGTTGTGCTGGACTGTCTCGTGGAGGCTGTGGTAGTTGTTCATTACTGCTTTACCTTGTGTCTGTGCTGTTCTTCATTATTCCTTGCTCCATACAAGGTGAGAAAAGTGGAGTATCTTAGATGGCCACTCACGAGCTTTTAAGACCCCAGATGCTACTCAACAAAGTAGGATGCAGAACACTTTCATTTTAAAGTGTGTTATGCCAATTGAGCTAAATATTAATTAGTCAACGGTCCCTAGCCCTCAGTCCAGTAATTCGGTGCCTCAGGGAGTTTGGATTTGTCTATGAAGTTTCCATGACCTTGGCTTGATCAAGTTCTCCTGACTTCCCCAGTATTCCCTAGTGCCTTAGCCTTCATCAAAGCTACCTCTTAACTATTGACTAGTATTTTTCTTTCCCTCCTCGCCCTTCCATTGTAACCATCAAAGATTGTTTCCGTGTCTAAAACTTCTTGAGTTTTTTAATAGTGGTCTCGAACAGTATTCGTCCTTTTGTGATTGACCCATTTCACTCATTAAAATGCCCTCCCAACTCATCCGTGTTGTGAGATGTTCTGCAGATTCATCATTCTTCATTATATTTGCATAGTATTTCATTGTGTTCAGGTACCATAGGTTGTTTACCCATTGTCATGGATTGAATTGATTCCCCCCCCCCAAATATCTCTCAATTTCGATAGGTCATCATTCCCTTGTATGATTGTCTACCATTTTATCTTCTGATTTCTCTATGTGGTGTAAATCCTATCACTATGATGTAATAAGATGAATTAGCGGCAGGCAAAAAAAAAATTTTTTTGTTTTATATTGATGAGGTCTACAAGCCTAGGTAGTGTCTTAAGGCGATCTCTTCTGAGATATAAAAGAGAGAAACCATCAGAGAGACATGGGGACCTCATACCGCCAAGTAAGCAGCGACAGCAGCAGTGTGTGTCCTTTGGACCTGAGGTTCCTGCACTGGGATGCTCCCAGACCAAGGGAAGACTGATGACAAGGAACTTCCTCCAGAGCCAGCACAGACAGAAAGTCTTCCCTTGGAGAGGACAGTGCCTTGAATTCAGACTTCTAGCCTTCTGGACTGTGAGAGAATAAAATTTCTCTGTGTTAAAACCATCCACTTGTGGCATTTCTCTTATAGCAGCACTCGTTGCCTAAGACATCCATTCACCTGTCGATGGGCACTTAGGTTATTTCCATCTTTTTGCTATTGTAGACAATGCTGCAGTGAACATGCGTATGGGTATGTCTATTTGTGTGATGGCTCATTTCTCTAGGGTATATTCCTAGGAGTGGTATTGCTGAATCCTATGGTATTTCTATTTCTAGTTTTTTATGGAAGCACCAAATCGTCTTCCAAAATGGTTGTACCCCTTTACATTCTCACCAGCAGTGCATAAGAGTTCGAATCTCCCTTGTCTGAGTCATCTAGTGCTGCTATAACAGAGATACCACAAGTGCATGGCTTTAACAAAGAGAAATTTATTTCTTCACAGTAAAGTAGGCTAAAAGTCCAAATTTGAGACGTCGGCTCCAGGGAAAGGCTTTTACTGTCAGCCTTCTCCTCAATCTATCCCAGCTTTGGAAGCCTCTCTGAGCAGGGACCCTGGATCCAAAGGACACCCTCTGCTCCCGGCAGTGCTTTCCGGTATGAGGTTCCCCTGTCTCTCTGCTCACTTCTTTTTCCTTTTATCTCTCATGAAAGGTGGTGCATGCCACACCCCAGGGAAACTCCCTTTTCACTGGATCAGGGAGGTGACCTGGTAAGGGTGTTATATCCCACGCTAATCCTCTTTAACATAAAACTACAATCACAAAATGGAGGAAAACCACAGAATACTGGAAATCATGACTTAACCAAGTTAATATTTCCGGGGGGACATAATTGAACCCATGACATCCCCGCAACCTCTCCAGCATTGATTTTTGTTTTTTTTTGTTGTTGTTCTTATGTGCCAATAATGTTGGGGTGAGAAGGTAGCTCATAGTTTTCCTTAACTTATTGTGGTTTAGGTGAAAGTTTACACATCAAGTCAGTCTCTCATACAAAAAGCTGTGCAGACCTTGCTATGCAGTCCCAGCTGTGCTCCTCTTAATGAGACAGTACATTCCTCCTCTCCAACCTGCATTCCCCGTGTCCATTCAGCCAGCTCCTGTCCCCCTCTTCCTTCTCATCTCGCCAGCACACAGGAGTTGCCCACATAATCCTATGTGTCTGCTTGAGCCATGAAGTTCACTCCTCAGCAGCATCATTGTCTTATAGCCCAGGCCATTCGCTGTGTGTAGAGTTGGTTTCGGGAATGGTTCCAATCTTGGGCTATCAAAGGGTTCGGGGACCTTGGCTGTCAGGGTCGCTCGGTCTCAGGCAGACCCTTAAGCCTGGGCTTTTTATGAGATTTTAATATCTGCATCCCACTATTGTCCTGTTCCATCAGATATTCTCTGTTGTGTTCTCCCAGGGCAATGATCACCAGCAGCTGGGCACCATCTAGTTCTTTGAGTCTCAGGCTGGTGGAGTCTCTGGTTTATGTGGCCCTGTTTCTTGGGCTCGTATTTCTCTTGAGTCTTTGGTGTTCTTCATTCTCCTTTGCTCCAGGTGGGTTCAGACCAATTGATGCATCTTAGATGGCCGCTTCCTAGCGTTTAAAACCCCAGCGGCCTCTCACCAAAGTGGAATGCAGACTGGTTTCTTAATACATTTTGTTATGCCAGTTGACCGACATGTCCCTTGCAACCATTGTCTCCAGACACCTGTCCTTACTACTCTGGCCTTTGAAGCTGTTGGTTGTATTGAGGAAATTCCTTTTGGTTTTCTTCAGTTGTACTTCCCGTCGCCTACATTTTTGTCTGCTATCTAGTTAGTGAATATCCCTCTCTCCCTGACTCATTGTAGTTTTCATTTGCATTTCTTTAATGGCCAGTGATGGTGAGCATTTTCTCAATCCTGTTAGCTGCCCCACATTACCATTATTAATGAAATTCTGCAGCTTTGGAAGTTATCAGAAATGAAATGGAACTCATAAAGATCAATATCCTAGGCATTACTGAGCTGAAATGGACTGCTATGGGCCATGTCAGACATTTGTATGACCAACTATGCCAGGAATGACAAATTGAAGAGGAAAGGAATCGCATTCATGATCAAAAAGAACATTTCAAGATCCTGCATTACAACACTGTCAATGACACCATAATCGCCATATGCCTACAAGGAAGAACAGTTAATACAAACATTATTCAAATTTATGCATCAACAACTAACGCCACAGATCAAGAAATTGAATATTTATTCCACCACAAAGAGAAATGAAGTTCTGGTATATGCAAGGTGATCGTGAACCTTGAGCACATATTACGAGTGAAATAAGCCAGACACTAAAGGACGAATTTCATACAATTCCGTTTATGTGAAATGTCCAGAACTGGCAAAGGCAGAGAGAACAGTTTATTCTTAGTTACCAGGCGCTGGAGGGAGTGGAAATGGGGACTTATTGCTTGTTGGGTACAGAGTGTCTCTTTGGGATGATGAAAAAAAAACCTCTCTTATTCTTTAGGTGAAACATTACACCTTAAGTTAGTTTCTTATTAAGAAATTTACATAGATATTGTTTTGTGGCATTAGTTGGAATCCCCTGGGTTCCCTGTGTCCATTTGACCAATTTCCCTGTCCCTTCCTGCCTTCTCATCCTGCTTTTGGGCAGAAGGTACCTATTTGGTCTTATAAATCTAATTGAACTAAGAAGCACATTCCTCATGCTTATTACTTCCGGTTTTACACTCCTGTCTAATCTTTGTCTGATGAGTGGGCTTGGAGAATGGTTTCAGTTAGCGGTTCGCAGTGTGTCTGGGGGCCATGGCCTCGGGGGCTCCTCCAGTCTCTGTCAGACCATGAAATCTGCTCAAACATGAATCTGAGCTCTGTTCTACATTTGTATCCTGTTTTGTCCGAGAATGTTTGTTGTGTTCCCTGGTAGGACAGTCATTGCTGGCAGCCAGGCACCATGTAGTTGTTCTGGTCTCAGGCTGGTGCAGTCTCTGGTTCATGTACTCCTTTAGTACTTTGGGCTAATATTTTCTGTGTGTGTGGTTTTCTTCATTCTCCTTTGCTCCAAATGGGATGGGATGAAGAATTTTTGAAAGAGGGTTGATGGTTGCACAACATTGTCAATGTAACTAATGCATTTGTACACTTCAGATGGTTAAAATGGCAAATTTATTTTTTACATGTATTTTACAATAGTTTTTAAATTCGCTTATAAGAAACAAAAACAAATGATGTCTACTTAGTTCATACAAAAAAGATATAAGAAACTTCGATAGATTCTGCACCCTCTGTTATAAAAACAAAACAAAAATGGGATGCCATATTTTTCATAGTTTTGAAATTGACTATTTTTAGAGACGTATTTACTAAAAAATTGTGCATCAAGTACACAGTCCCCATGCACCCCACCTACACCCAGTGTTTCTCCTATTAACATCTTGCATTCCTGTGGTGTGGGGTACGTTTGTAACAACTGGCACATCAATAGTGAGACGTGGCTTTTAACTAAAATACATAGACTTCATCAGGGTTCACTCTTTGTGTTAGGTTTTGATAAATGCATAATGTCGTGAGTCCATTATTACATATCCTACAGAATAGTTACGCAGTTGTAAAAATTTCCTGGGCTCCACCTATTCGTTCCTCCTCCCTCTCCCCAAACCCCTGGCAATCAATGATCTTTCTACTGCCTCTACACTTCATACTTTTCCAGAACGTCATCGGCTTGGGATCACACAGGATGTAGCTTTTCTAGACCAGCTTCTTTCATTTAGTGTGGATTTGAGATTCTTCCATACCTTTTCCTACCTTGATAGCTTAATTATTTTCATCGCTGAATAATACACCACTGCATGGATGTCTCACTATTTGTTTACCCATTTACCTATTCAATGACATTTTGGGTGCTTTCAATTATTGTAATTATGAAGAAAGCTGCTATAAACATTTGTGAGCAGGTTTTTATATGGATATATGTTTTTAACTCATGTGGGTAAATATCTAGGAGTGTTACTGCTGGATCAGAATGGGAGGCCTGTGTTTAGATTTCGAAGGAACTGTCAGCTTGTATTCCAAAGTGGAATTCCCATGGAATACAATTTTTTTCAAAAAACACTCTTAAACTAAATACAAGAAGAGTGCATTTCATTGTATACAAAATAACATCCATAAAAATATTAACAAATATAAAACCACATTTGCTCCTGGCTAGTCCCTACAGGATTATTTGTTATAGTCAAGGACTTTCCGAAAGGTAAAATTTGGCCTGGACTGAGAAAATAAGAAACACTGATGAAGACAATGCCATAGTGAAAACGAAACTTTCATAGGCACAAAGGAATTCGAATGACCCCTTCTTGGAGGTAGTACTGCTTTGTTACACACTGAGAAACTTTGTTCTTTTATCACTGACTTTCAGAAATTTGCTGTTTGAAATTACAGAATTAAGAATGAAACACCCCCCTTTTGACAGAGTAGTCTCTCCACAGTGAGATCTTATATGTGATATGAGGTGTGATGAACAAGGAAAGGCTTTCTCACACTCCTGACATTCCTAAGTCCTCCACGATGAGTTTTTATATGTCTTCTGAAGGACGAGAAATCACGAAGGCCTTCCCACATTCCTTACATTGATATGGCCTCTCTCCAGTATGAACTCTTCTATGTGTCACGAGGTCTGAGGACTGGCTAAAGGCTTTCCCACATTGTTTACATTCATAAGGCTTCTCTCCACTGTGAGTTCTTACATGCTTAGTGAGGAATGAGACCTGACTAAAGGCTTTCCCACATTGTGTACGTTTATATGCCTTGTCTCCACTGTGAGTTCTTCTATGATTACTGAGATGTGAGGAACAATTAAAGGCTTTTCCACATTCCTTACATTCGTAAGGCCTTTCTCCACTGTGAATCCTTCTATGTACAGTGAGGTTTGAGGATTGCCTAAAGACTTTCCCACATTCCTTACATTCATAAGGCCTCTCTCCACTGTGAATTCTTATATGTGAAGTGAAGGTAGAAGAATACTTAAATGATTTCCCACATTCCTTACATTCATAAGGCCTGACAGCGCTATGAATTCTCCTATGCAAAGCGATGGCTGAAGAATACCTAAAGGCTTTCCCACATTCCTTACATTGATATGGCCTTTCTCCAGTATGAATCCTTCTATGTGATATGAGGCCTGAGAACTGCCTAAAAGCTTTCCCACATTGCTTACATTCATAAGGCTTCTCTCCACTGTGAGTTGTTATATGTGTAGTGAGGGTTGAGACCCGACTAAAGGCTTTCCCACATTCCTTACATTCATAAGGCCTCTGCCCAGTGTGAGTTCTTATATGGGTAGTGAGGTGTCCTGACTGACTAAAGCCTTTCCCACATTCCTGACATTCATAAGGCCTCTCTCCACTGTGAGTTCGCATATGCTTAGTGAGGTATGAGGGCCATCTAAAGGCTTTCCCACATTCATTACATTCGTAAGGCCTCTCTTCACTGTGAGTTCCTAAATGTGCAGTGAGGGCTGAGGAAAAACTAAAGGCTTTCCTAAATTCCCTACATTCATAGGGCTTATCTCTGTTAGAGAAAAGGAGGGATAAAGGGTCACTAGAAGAACTTTCTTTACATTCACCCTTGTGACCTCTCACATGTGTCCAAAAGGACGAGAAACTACAGAAATCTTTCCCATACTCATTACATTTATACTGATTGTCACTAGTGAGTGTTGTCACAGGATTCTTAAGAGTTGAGATACAAATGAAATCCTTTCCACATACCTCACACTTATGGGGTTTCTTGCCACTAAGAGGTCTCATAGGAGTGGTACCACCACAGGCTTCTCTAGATGTAATAAACTGACAGGTATGGTGGTTATGTGATGAGGGATCCATGATGGCTTTTTCACAGTCAGAGCATTCAAAAGGATTTACTTCTGGAGGATTTCTTTTCTGCACGGTAAGATTTGGAACCCGGCTGAAGGTTTTCCCACACGGATTGCCTTCGTTACTTTCACAGAGGTTTTCTACTGTATGAATTCTGTTAAAAACAGGTAACATGTTGGAAATCAATTATTTCCACTTCCTCATTACCAAACAAAGTGAACATGCAGTTTTTGGCTTGACTTCTCTCCTGTTTCATAGCTTAAATCATCTAGCAGAAATACTACCATAATTGTCACTGTTTTTCTAAAATATGAGGCTTTCTGATCATTGTGTGTAAGTGAAATATGTTTCAAATACTCAATGTCTGACACACATTTATGAAAAAGTTGTGAAAATTCCCTGAACACGTAAGTTTACAGCAAAGTTTATACATATACAAATATACATACACATATATATTTATATATGTATGAGTACATATCAGGGCTTCGAACTGGTTCGTATTACTTCAAAAATTGCCAACGTAAATAAGGGCAGTGTTTGCGTTGAATATCTGCTGCCCATCGGATTTAAACCTGTGTTGGAAACACCACAGGGCCCTGAACAAAGATGGCAGGCAATCTCATAGGTTTCAACGCGTGTCGCTCCGCACAGTACTGTGAATAATCCCACCTGCATGGATTCCAAAAAAGTTTCAGGAACCTGCTGCAGAATTCTGAATAGCAGGAGTATGACGAGAAACACACATTCAAAGCAGTGTAGTGGGACACCGTGTTTGTGCAGGGCACCGCCAACTGTTCTCTGCTCAGGTCAAAATCCAACAGGCAATAGGTTTGGAGGCTATGCAATGCGTACACCAACCTTCTTTATGTTTACAATTACTGAACTGTTGTGAAACAGTTGGAAACCTTGGTATACACACATGAACATACGAATGTGTATTTTAAGGTCATCACAACTCAGGATTGTCTCGTGAAGCACCGCTTTCTCTTCTTTGAATGACACTCACCTCAAACGTCTCTCTTGGTTTTTATGATCATCTTTATTACTATGTAATTCAGAGATTTCTCCTAACGTGGACGACCAGATGTTATTTTTTATGTATCGCATCATTATATGTTTCCTGGGTAACTTTTCTCCATCCTCAAGGTTTCCAAAGTCTGACCCAATAATTCAAGTTGAGGTTCGCGATATGAAACAAACAGAAAGAAATTATTAGGGGAAAAAGGACCACTGTTAATAAAGACGTAGCCACATTTCACGGTTTCAGCACTTTACCAATGGTTTAGAAGCAATTTACTAGGACATACTTTTATGAACCTTGAGAGTAATGGTGACATGAATAAGCGTAATTAGAGCTAAGTAGAAAGATATTGGACACGATATACATGTAACATTAAATGAGAAAAAGGATCCGCATGACCGCAGCTGTGAAAGGATCACTAAAGTCAGAAAAGGAAGCTCAGGTTTCCGTGAAGTTGTGTCTCTGGGAAAACAAATGTGTAGAGCTGACATGGTGCTCATGAAGAAACGCTTATCATGAGGGAAGGCAGTGAAGAGTAATGAGGAGTTCCTTGACATTGAGCCAAGACTTTGATCTTCAGGGTCTCTGAAGATAGACAGGTGTGGGTTGATTTGCAGCAAAATAATCATGTGAAACTTGTAATGAACACAGTAATACTCTACGCGGTCCCAAAATACAATACCGTCTGTACCCCAAAGTGACCCCTAAAGCCAATGCTTACATTTACAACACTTAAAGAGCCTCAAGGCTTTTAATCACAAGAGAAGTTAAAGCTAAGTGTAATACATAGTGCTTTGTGTTCACGGAGAAGCCAAGGTACATGCGCTCGATAGACCAAAGGACCATGCCTGCTTTATTTAATGATTCATTCTCATTGCTCAGCCCAAATTCTGGAGTAAAGTTAATGAGTAAAAGAGGTTTGCTCACTAAAGGAATAACAGAAAAAAGAAGAAAAAAAAAGGAATCTGTTCTTACCTACTGAGGCCAGGTTTCTGAAGGTTTCGGTCATCACATCTCTGTAGAGTTTTCTCTGAGTAAGATCCAGCAAAGCCCACTCTTCCGGGGTAAAGACCACAGCCACATCCTCAACAACCACTGAGTCCTAAAACATTGACACATTCTGCATCAGCAAGGTACCATGGACTTCAGTGTGTACAAGAATGAAGGGTGAGGCTGACAGTCCTGGGGAACAGAGGATTCTTAGGGATTTGACACAAGGTTCTGTGTACTATCAAGGTCTACTCTACGGTATGGCCATCAGCCTCGTCCCTTCACTAACTACATTCACTTCCTCACTGATTGCTTTCTGTCTCACAGACGCCCAGCACTGAAATTATCTCTCTACAGTTCGACTGCAACCAATTGCACTTGTATTCTCCTCTCTCTTTACCGTCTGGAATGGTTAGAAAACATAGCAGACATTAGAGAAATGCTCTCATTCAGATCTTCACTTCCTTGTGAACAAACAATTACCCCTCCTTCCGTAAGCCCTACCAGAACACACTCAACAAAACATAAAGCACCGGGTGGAGACAGGATGATGTATAGTAACTGGTAAACACCGCAGAAGGGCAGTTTTGCTTTTGTTTCTCACAACCATGAGAGGACCAGGGGCCAATATCAACACACTGGCAACCCAAACACTGAGCTGGTCATATTTTCTTCAACTCTTGGAGATCAGCATGTGGCTGATTCAAGTCAGGAGACTCTCATTCAACAGAGAGCACCAAGGCCGAAACTGGGGATGTCACAGGTCCACAAACACAGTCTAATGTTAGAAGACGACAAGGAGCACAACCTCTGCAGAAACAAGGACAGCACGCCCTTGTTTTTCCTCAGTGACAAAAGGTTACCATTTCCATTTGGAAACCCTGGTGGCATAGTGGTTAAGTGCTACGGCTGCTAACCAAAGGGCCAGCAGTTCAAATCCGCCAGGCACTCCTTGGAAAGTCTATGTGGGCAGTTCTACTCTGTCCTATATGGTCGCTGTGAGTCGGAATCAACTTGATGGCACTTGGTTTGGTTTTTCGTTGGAATGACTGTAAAACATGATAAACGTAATCAGTGTCACCAAACTATACCTGTAAACGCTGTTGAATGGACAAACATTTTTTTAGGTATAACTTCTACTACAGAAAAATTAATATTATAAGGAGAGCTGAAATGCAGAGAGTTTACCGGTTAAATTGCCTATGAAGCCTAGGAAATAGACTTACACACCAGCCCTCTAGGGGCTGTGCTTTAGAATTCTCTCACATTTCCAGCCCCTGGAAGGCACCTAAACATGACTACCTGAACCCTGACTACTGGAATCCCCTGGTCTGTAAGAGTGACCTTTCTGAAACAGCAGGAATCCGTTGGGTTTCTCGTGTCAAGAGGAGAGAAAAGGCTGCTAAAAGACGCCTTCAGTACTAAAACAGAGTAATTTTAGAGAAAGAAGACTCCTCTTCTCAGGGAAATGGTGACGTGAGCAGCCTATGTCATCTGTAATCCATCCTGGTATGATGGGGTCACAACAACTTTGAATCAGAGCCCAAAGCCAAAGGTCTCCTCCACTGCAGTGGGCAAGCTTATATATTTTGAACTCACCAAAAACCCTGATATTTATTATAGAATAATGATGAAATGTTCCATGTACTGAGCAACTGCGATTTTTCTTTCATGACTCTTCTAAGCAGATATTATTTCAGACAGGGCATAGCTGAGTAAAGTTAGAGACGATCATTTAATCACATCCTCAGTGCTTCCCACATGGAACACTGCTGAGCCAGGATCACAATGCAGGTCAATTTCTCTTTGAAGTCTAAATTGCTGACAACTCCAGTTCTGTCCATATGCATACAGTTTTGTTGTTATTTTTGCTGTTACCGTCCAATAACACCACAAAAAAAATAAAACAAAAACCCAAACCCAGTCGATGATCTGAAGTCCTTGTGGATAATAGGAAGAGGAGAAAAAGGTAAACACTCTATTCAATTCATACAACCAGGACATACTTCTCCTGGCAAAGCCCTGTGTCTCAGACAAGACTTCTTCCCTCCAGACCCTTAAGTGGCTACATTCATTCATTAAAATTGATTCAGGTACTACTGACACAGAGTCTACTGCACATTGGCAAAGCAGATACAGCAGTGAACAAAACGAACACCCAGATGAACATGGATAGTAAATTCTTTGAGTGGGGACAGTAAATTTAAATACATAAACATGTATATATAACTATCATGTGGCAATATGTTCTATAAAAGAATTCAGGTCTTTGAGAAGAAACCGTTCTAGAAGGAGGAAACAGCCAGAGCACAGGTCAGAAGGTGTGAAGGTGTCTTGGATGTCTTAGGAAGAGCCAAAGGCCCACGTGGCTGGAGCCGAATGCAATGCAGAGGAAAAACCGGATTAGGAATCTGGACGGGTGATTGGGGTCAGTGGGCTTATCATGTTCGGGGGAACTCGTTGGCAACTGAAAAGAATCTAGCTTTTAATCTTAGTGAAATGCTGAGTAATTTTACACTTTTGAGCAGTGGAGGAAACTGGTATGATATCTCTCAATCCTTTTAAGATTCAAAGTGCTCCAGTGCCTAGGGAGACTCAAGAACACTGTTCAGAGACATGGGACAAGGATGGCTCTAGAGGGTCGGGGCTCAGCCTCCACATCCAGAGCTTCTCCGTCTTCAGATTCAGGAGAGAACACTCTGTCATTCAACACAGAACACCAAGAACCGGGGGGTAGGGTGGGGATATTAACACCGCGTGATGCTACCTCTGAGAGTCACATAAGGAAGGTAACACCAGGTATTCAAATCTTCAAATGCCATGTATGTAGGGATGAAGGGCCCAGAGACAGTGGAGCAAGGTATTAGGGTGCCTCCTAGGGCTCAGTTCCTCAGCCTCCTCTGTCACTGTCTTCTTCACTGAAACCACAGTCCCGCAGCACACGGCTGCTTCCCCAACAATTCAGATCCAGCCTCACCCACATAATGCTAAGGATAACCCAGTTCTGCGTAGAACTCACCATTTTCTTCTCCAGCTTCTGGGCGTCTATGGAATGACGTCTCTGACCCCAAGAAGCCACTTCCAGGAAGAGGGACAGGACTGGAAGCAGAGGCCTGGGCAGTCTGGAGGCAGATGAATAATGTTTGGTCCACACACCAGTGACAGCAATTGAAATCCTTCCCTGTGATTGATGGATGTGCCAGAGGGTCGCCTGAGGTCCCCAGCTGCCTGGACTGGACTAGTTCTCCCTGCACCACACCTGAGACCTGAAATAGAAGAAGGATATAGAGGAAACAGTGTTGAGGAAGCAGGGAGTGACAGGCCTTTGGCCTCCTCCCAGGCTCAGGGCAATGCTCCACCCTGAGGGCCTTTACACTAAAGGCAGAACAGGCTCCAACCCCCACAGCACACACCTGCATTCTTCAGGCAGCTCCCCAGGCTTCTACTTTCTGCAACAAGATCACAGATGGAGGAATTTACCTCTCCCACAGCATGAGGAGCAACCAGGCCTGGCCAGGCTGCCCAACTTGAACCTGATTTCCTCCAGGGACTTAGGGATTCAATGTTCAAGTTGTGGGCTTACCTATGTATCTTTGTTCCTAATATCAAATCTCAGTGTTATCTGACATTTACATGGATGAATTTTTAAGAAAGAACATACTTTTCATATATTGACAATGAACTCATCATGGTTCATTTATTTTTAAGTTATGTGCTGTAAAAAACCTTTCACTGTGCTTTTCTAAAACTTTTTCATCTTATTTATGACACTAATATCTGATCAGTATTTTTCTGTTCCTTTGGAATTAACTAACATTTCTTTCTGCCCCTTGACTTTTCTGGTATTTTCTCCCCCTTCATTTTCAAACCATGAGAACACCACTCACTAAGATTTTGAGAAATCTGGGGGGATTCCTGAACACTTTCTCTTTCTGGTATTAAATAGATCAACAAATAAATCAGAAAATCTTTATGCTTTCACTAAGGACCCTTCTCGTGCCTCACTTCCTATTTCTTTTCTCCCTGCGCCCTTTCCAACTTGAGTCCTATTTCATTTCTTGGTCTCACTGTCAATGAATTCTCCGTTGCAAGATCTTTACACGAGTGTCTCCCCTCTACACGTTATCCTTCTTTTTTTTATTTTCTGTAATACAGCTCGCTAATTTTAATTCACATCATTATTTCTCGACTAGTATTCCCAGCATAAATCAGGAGCTTGTTCACTATGTTTAAATCTCAAGTCCCATCCCAGAATTTCTCAATCGAAATTTGCATTTCAACCAGATCCGGGGGTTATCCACATTGACATTCAAAGGTGAGAAGCATTCAGTGATGTACAGGAATGAGCAGTCTATGAAGGGATGCCCTTTCATCCATCCACACCTCTATTGTATCACTGGCTATCTTCCTGATTCACAATCAATCTCCACGTCCAGGCCTCCTCACAGTCTTCCCTAATTTGTTCATAACAACCTCCTGCCTGACATCATTCAATCATCGTTGTCACTTCCAAATTCTATCTGTGGCATAGGAAATGCTCAGTGCCCATCAGTGGCTGTCCATGGGCCTTCCAAAAGCCCAGAGTTTTCAGCACGGTTCTAAACGACCTGTTCCAATCCAGCTCACACAAACCTCACCACTCACTTGTTGTTTTCTCTGCTTTAATCATCTCTGTCTTCCATCAATGAATGGATAATACTGGGTTCTCTGCTGCCTCAGGGATTTACACATTTAGTTTTCCCAACTGAAATACTCTTTCCACTCCCACCCATACAAAATGATATCAGCTCTACACAGCACTGCATGTAGCTAAAAAAAAACAATTTTCTGAATCTTCACTGAGATAATTTCCCTTTTCAAGCAGTTGAACCTCACTCTCGGGTTAGGTCTTTTTAATACAGATAACACATATCCTTAGTTTTTCATTCTTTCTTTAAAACTGTCTCCCAAGCTAGACTATAAATCTATGGGCAGACACTCTGTATTTTGTCTTCTTGTTCCTTCTGGCCTGTGACACTGATCATTGAGGACACACACAGATTATTACCTGTTATATATAGTCTTCAGCAGCACTATCCAAGAGTACTTTATGTGAAGATAGACATGTTCTGTTTCTGTACAGCCCAATATGGTAGTCACTAGCCCTATGTGCCTATTCACCACAGAATATATGACTAGTGGAATGAAGGAACTCTACTTTTAGTTTTAATTACTTTTAATTGAAATAGCAGCACCTGGCTAGTGGGCATCACAGCTCAAGTGGACTCACCAGACCCTTAAGCAACCAACAGAGCAGAGAGGGCATGAAAGCTGCCAGCAGCACAATGCAGAGCTTCACAGTTTTGGGCTTGCTAAAAGTCTGTCACATAGGGAAATGGAACATTGCACTCAGTTTGTTTCTACTTGCATGATGAAGGTTAATGTCAACCTCAATTGGATTTACCTCATTCTGGAAACCTCAATGACATTTAAACATAGAAATGAGTGGGAATAACAGAGGAGACAGGAGGGGCACTTTCTGCAGAGGTGACATTTGAAGTGAGACAAGAATTATAGGAATTATTGAGTTCCTAGAGTTTAAAAGTTTTCCTCTAATCAGCAAAAATACTTGGTGTGAAGGCCGAAAGGCAGGGAAAATGTTGACATGTCTGAAAAGGTTTTTTCTAAAAAGATGTCAAGAGCCTATGAAATATGAGGGTGTTCTAAATTTAAGTCAGATGTGGAGGGTCTTGCCAGAGAGGGTAAAATATGTGGATTTTTTCTGGATGTGATTGAGAGTTGGCTTGGTTTACATTGTTGATATCTGCCTCTTGCTGCTGGGTGGAGACTGTACCTTCCTCTGAAAAGAGAAATAGAAGAAGAAAGTTCAGAGCTGCCTTCCTAAGGGAGCTCCCCTCTCACGGTAGCTTGGACTGTTTCCCTGAATGCAGTGAATGAATGAAGGCGGGTGCAGCTTACCGGCTGGGAAAGCCAGGTGAGAAGTAGATTTGTTCAGGTGAGATTTTAAAAGCTCTGTCTTGGACACGTTAGATTTCAGAGCGTTACAGTCCTTAGTGTTCCAGGTGGGCTATGGGAAGTACTTGGTGTCTGAGTCCATTGGTACCCAAGAGCCTGAATCTCATCCTGTGGGCCGTCTTCTGCTGGCCACGAACAATCACACTGTGTCCTCTGAAACAGGCTGCATTCCCACTTCTGAAGCTGCAAGCTAAAGGAGAGGAAGAGCAGAGTGTTGGCACGGATGAGGCCTTTAGCAAATAATTAATGATTCCTGGCACAGAATCCAACGTCTGACAGCAGACATTTGGTTTCTGTACTAAGGGACTAGACGAGCTTGATGCAGACCAGGGGCTGATAATTACAGTCAACTTCTGGATGAAAAGCTTCTTTTTTTCTGCTTGACTTTCAAGGCTGTGTGAAGACTTCTCCTGAGTGAAGACATCCCTTATTTTAACTGAACCACTGCTTATAGTTGTACACGTTACAGTGAATTCTTTAGATCTTTGTAAACACCCAGGCGTATTTGGAGGAAGCATGAGAACCTGCCTTTTTGGTAACTTTGAAAAACGCCAACATGGAACTTCATGTGGTTTAACCTGTCTTGTTCAAGAAGAAATTAAATGACTACCGTGTGTGTGTGTGAGAGAGAGAGAGAGAGAGGGTAAAGAACCAAATAAAATTAAAAAGCTTTCTTGGCTGAAAAAAAAAAACAAAACTGATATTGCCATGGTATCTGAGGAGCATTTCTTAGATTCTCACCTAGGAAAATTCAGTAGTTTTGAATGAAGGCTTGAATTCGACATGAAGTAATATGACAACAGTCATGTCCCCAAAGGAAAGTCCCATCCAGAATGGGAGTACTTCTAGAATATCTATGTGTAGAGAAGGAAAATAGAAGGCACCACATTATTCAACACTATGTTGAGATTAAGAGTTGTGTTTAATGATTGGTTTTATTGTACGCATTTTTAAAGTTTTTGACTCATACAATATTTTTACAGTTTAAAAAAAAAAGCACGTTTATTTTCTCCACACACTAGCTTTCAACAATGGATTCTGAGCTACAATAGCAAAAAGCTCAAGGAATAAAAGACAAAACAGATCAATTAAGACTCTCAGCAAAGGGAAGAGACAATCTACAGAATGGGAGAAAATACACCGAAACCTGTGAGAGCTGGAATTTGACAGGATTGCCTTCTTTTTCTGGGTCTTGCAATTTTTCCGCCTTTTACACAGCGCAGCCTTGCCATTTTTTGGTCACTTCTTTAATGGAAAATATTTGAGTTTTCCTACTCTGACAGGTTTCCACCTTAGAGGTTCCAGCTTTCGCAGGTTTCACTGCATTTGGGAATCATACACGCCATAAGGGTTTAGTATCCAGGACAGAGAAAGACCTCCTAAGTGTCAGCAACAATTGTAAAATCGGGCAAAAAACTGTAGGACACATTTCACCAAAGATGATAAGCAAATGGTCAATAAACACATGAAAAGATGATGAATGCCCTTGTCATTAGGGAAATGCAAACCCAAACCACAAGACACACCACCTCATCCCTAGGAGGATGGCTACTATCAGAAACAACAAGAGTTGAGGAGAATATGAAGAAATTGCCGGTGGGTTGTAAAATGGTTCAGCCTCTGTGGAAAAGTGTGCCTGTTTTTCAAAATATTAAACATACAAATAGCCTATGACCCAGAAATTTCCATTTATAGGAGTGCAGATGGTGCAAATGGTTAAGTACCCACTTGCTAACCAAAAGACTGACGGTACGAATAACAACAAAAAGAGCAGATGTTGAGGCTGCTGATGAACAACCATATACCTCATGGGACGTGGTTCCTTGCTTTGGAGGTTGAGCGTTACGCTTTCATGGGACATCGCAGTTAACTGGCCTAATAACGTGTTGAGTGATTTAACCTCCTAGTTCACTGTGTGGTGCCTGGGGTCTTACAAGCTGCCATCCAAGGCACAAAAGTTGGTCTGTGTTCACCTGGAACAACCGAGGAAAAAGTTGAGTCAGGAAAAGGAGGAGGATAAGGAATGTGTGGTAACTGCCTCCATGAACAGCTGCCTCACTGGCCATGAGAGTAGAAGAACAGGAGAGTGCCTGGCTGCCATTACGGAATATCTTCATCGAAACTTCTATAGCAGAATCCTGATCTAAAGAGGGAAAATGCACAACAGAATTTCAAATTCTTATGGACTCCAGGCTTCCTGGAGCCAAGAAGGTTGGATGAACCCCTGAAGCTATTGCCCTGCGATCATCTTTAAACCTTAAACCAAAAATATCCGTTAGAGTCTTCTTAAAATCGAACAATAGTTTAGCTTAAGTAGTAAACAATGAGCCTTGAGCATTCTGCTCTTTAGAAAACTGTCTATGTGGGATCAAACTGACAACAGCAACTCAGAAGAGCTGACAGGAACCCTAGGGAGCACTGAGTTTATGTTAAGGGGAGAACAACTCAGAAAAGTTCAGTGAGAATGGTTGTGTGACTGGAAAAACGTAATCAATGTCAGTAAACGGTACCTGTAGAAAATGTTGAATTGGTGTATGTTTTGCTGTGTATATTCTCCACAACAAAAGTATAAAATTATGTAATTAAAGAAAACAAAAGTTGGCAGTTTCCACCCACCCCAGCGCCTCTGTGGCAAAGACGCCATCATTTGCTTTCGTTAAAATTACAGGAAAAAAACCCTACACTAGAGCTCTACTCTGTCACGTGGTCTCACCATGAGTCTAAAATTACCTCAATGATACCTAACAAGTAGATACACAAAAGGCTTGAAAGTAGGGATGCAAACAGCTATTTTTACACCAATGTTCAAACACCACTATTCAAAATAGCAAAAAAGTGTAAAAAAAAAAACCCAAATGTCCATCAACAGACGCATGGATTAAAAAAATAGAATATTATTCGGTCACAAAAAGAGATTAAGTTCTCATAAATGTTACGCCATGGATGAACCTTGAAAACACTATGCTAAGTTAAACAAGTCAGAGACAAAAGTATAAATCTTGTACAGTCCCACTTAAGTATCTGTAATAGGCAAGTATATAGAGACCAAATCGTTACTAGTGGGAGCTGGGAGAGAGGACGGGAGTTAATGCTTAAGCGACACTGACTTTCTTCTAATGGTGATGGAAAATCTTGGAAGTTGATAGAGGTGATAGTTGCACTACATGGTGAAAGCAATTAACATTGAATTCTGCATGTAAAAATGGTTGAAAAAGGAAAAAGAATTGTTATATATATTTTAACACACACAGATACCATGAAATGACAGTATTAAGAAGGAAGAAATTTAATTTCTTGGTTAGAATGTATAAGTGAAAGGAGGGAGCTTTAGATGCTGTGAGGATATTGAGAGGAAAACTGGTATTTCTAAGATTTCACACCAACCTTAAAAGAAATAAAATCATATTTCAAGAACTGCAGTGCGTAAAGAATTGGTTTTTTAATGTAATTAGATCTAGATCACCTTGTTAATATGTGAAAAAAAGGCTTCTTCCATACCAATATATAAATATATATGTACACACAAAACACGAACTATAATTCATAGCAACTTTAAAAAAGATTAAGCACTGGCACTCTCAATAATTTCTCCAACAGGACACTGAAATACAGACACTTGAAATTTGCTCCATAGGGTTTTCAGCGCTGTGACCTTTCAGGAGCACATAGACAGGCCTGTCTTTCAAGGCACATCTGGGTGAGTTCAATCCACCAACCTTTCCGCTAATAATCTGAACCTTTTCAGCTACCCAGGGCCGCCCTACTTCACTCTTTCACTGTGTAAAGTAATTATTATACAAGATAAGGGACCTTTTCAACACTGCAGTGTCGCTGACCCTCTAAGATCTGAAGTATATGGGTTAGTGGCATTACACGGGCCTCCCATCTTCCCTTCATTCCTAATTTTCGCCGCTCTGACTCTAGGAATATGCAGGGTTTGTGCTCCAAGAAGCCGTCGACCTTTTAAGGACTGTGCTTCTTTGGTAGCAGAAACTGTGGTTCTGAAACAGGCTGTCAGCCATACTGAAAACCCCAGTCAACACCCCTCCCCCCTCCCCCTCCCCCCTTTGTCTTGCTAACCACAAGCTTGTTTTGAGCAGGAAGTCGCAGCAGGTACTGGCTGGGTCCATTGACTAGCCCTAGTCATGCCTTGAAGCATGCACAGATTGAGATCACATGCTTCACCTGACCCTCTCCCCACCCCAATATAGGCAGGGGAGGGCTAAAAGCAGAAGACTCCAGGTACCAAACCCAACCCCTGAGGCCACTGAAAACCAAAAGCTCCCCAGCTCCCCTAGTCAGCCAGCACGTGGCCATAAGGTCACTAGACCCCAGGTGCTCCTCGTATATGCAGACAGTAAACTTGCCACTTTCTGTTACCCTTGCAATCAGTGTCCATCTTATTTCAATCAGCTAATAAGACAGGACCAGAACCCGAGTGGTTAGGTTACAGTTCAATTCCCAGTACCCAATCTAGCACAGACTACACACCCAGGGTGTGTGATCTCAATAAATCGTTCGTCGCCTGCATTAAGACCGTTCAGCAACATCACATTTTATATCGGACCAACTACGACCGGCTGTATGGTTTCTCACACAATCGTGATGAAAATTTCTGCCTTAACGCCCAAGAAATTCCTCGAAAGCTACCTGTATTAAATGTTTTCCTCCTGAAACTGGGATAAACATGCTCCTAAACGTACGTACTATTTCCAAGTCATGTTTTTTGATTGTTCATCAGTCCTAAATACATATACCCATTAAAGGAGGAGGTTATAGTCCTCGCCACAATCTTCATTTCCCCAGGACCACTAATAATCAACAAAAGTCCTGCCTGATGAAGGACACAAAAGAAAGAGGAGCCGTTTCAGGCAGGGAGACTGTGATCACTATGCCCCTTGAAGTAACAACAGATTTGCATTTGAGTTCAGACACTGCTACTTAGTAGATATTTGTCTACGCGCGAGGTATTAAATTTCTCCGAGATTATTAGACTTCTGTAAAACGATACAAATCGTCGCTCCCTGGCAGTGGTGTTTCGAGGCTCAGAGAAGGTCCCTTAGACGAAGTCCTCGACCCCGTGCCCAGCCCTCCAGAAACAGCTCAGTAAACGGTAAATATACGCAGGGGCCAGCAGTGACTGAGGGCTGAGGAGCAGCTCAAGGTAACCGCGCACCTGTGTCTCCACAACACATGGGGACGCGCCATTCAGACGTCGGGAGCGACCCGAGACCCCAGGAGGCCCGGGACCCTGCATGTCTCCGCGTTTCCTTAGCAGCACAGGTCTGCGCGGCTCCCACCACCTCACCTGTCCACGCACCGACACACACAGGCCTCCAGGAAGCAGTTGCTGCCACACACCGGAGGAGCCGGACGGACGCCGACCAAGGAGGCACACTTCTGCTTCCGGTGAGCAGGAGAAGCAGCAGGACTCCAACAGGAACACAGAAACTAGTGATTCATCTCATTCATTGGATATATGGGAAAAAGTAAAACAAAATAGCAATGAAAATATTCATGAATTTCTCAAGGAAAGCAGGTGATATGGCCAGGTAGCATTCAAACCAAGGAAGCACTGAGCATTGCATATTTGCAATTTATTTGTCTAACAGAGCACACACGAGTAGGAAAAAAATAAGCATATAAAATCACAGCTGATCTTAGGTACAATCAGGTAGGTTCCAACTCATAGTCACCATACGTACGACAGAACCAAACATTGTCCGGTCCTGCACCATCTTCACAACCATTGCTATTCTTGATCCCATCATTGCAGCCACTGTGTCAATCCACCTCATTTAAGGTCTTCCTCTCTTTCTTCTACTTTAACAAGCATGATGCACTTCTCCAGGGGCTTCTCCCTCCTGATAATAGTCAAAGTACGTCAGACGAATTCTCGCCATCCTCGCTTCTAAGTAGCATTCTGGTTGTACTTCTTCCAAGACACATTCCTTCGTTTTTCTGGCAGTCCACAGTATATTCAATATTCTTTACCAACACCGCAATTCAAAGGCATCAGTTCTTGAGTCTTCCTTATTCATTTCCAGCTTTTGTATGCATATGAGGTGAGTGAAAATACTATTCGTTGGGTCAGGTGCACCTTATTTCTCAAAGTGATATTTCTGCTTCTAACAGTTTAAACTGGTCTTTTGCAATAGTTTTGCCCAATTCATCATTTGATTTCTTGACTGCTGCTTCCATGGGTAAAAGTTTCTGTAAAAAATAGCTCTAAGAAACTCAATAGGAGGATGCTCTTTAGTAGCAATTACAGAGGGGCAAATCAATACCATAGACATACCATTTCACTTCCACTAGGATAGCCAAATTTAAAAAATCAGGAAAAAAAAACAAGTTAGGATGTAGGGAAATTGGAAACACCTATTGCTAGTCGGAATGCAAAATGGTAAAGCCCTCCAGCAAAACTGTAGTGGTTCCTCAAAAACTAAAAATAGAACTTCCATGTGACCAAGCATCTCCACTCCTACTTACATAACCAAAAGACTTGCAAGCAGAGGCTCAGAGACTTGTACATCCATGTTCACTGCAGCACTGTTCACAATAGCCAAAAAGTAGAAGCAACATAAATGCCCATCTACACTTGAACGGATAAACAAAATGTAGAAGAAATGAACTATCAGTACACATGCTACAATACAGATGGAGCTGGGAGACATTCTGCTGAGTGAAATAAGTCAATCGCAGAAGGACAAATACTGTACAACTTGACTGATGTAAAAATGCAAACCCAAATCCACCGCCATCCAGTCGATTCTGACTCATGGGCAATCCTATAGGACAGAATAGAACTGCCCTATAGGGCTCTAAAGCTGTAATATTTACGGAAGCAGACCGTTACATCTTTCTCCTGTGGAGTGACTGATGAGTTCAAACCGCCAACCTTTCAATTAGCAGTCGAGTGCTTAACCACTCCAATACCAGGGCTCCGTAAAAAGAGAAGAAAAGCAAATGTGTGGAGAAGAAATTTCATTAGTGGTTATTGAGGTGAGAGGGAAAGGAAAACGAAAATGAGATGGGGTTAAAGGTGATAGAAATACCACATTGATTAAGGGCAGTGTTGCGTGGCTGATTATTCTATTAACTACCGATAAGTTGGAACCTGTAAAAAGTTGAATTAGCAAAATTTGTGTAATATATTCACAACGCTAACAACAACAACAAAAGTACTTGCTGAGGCTGCTTAAATCTCATGAGATTTAGAGGTTTATGACCATGAATTCATGAGACATCCCAGTTAATTGGCCTAATGACACGTTTGGTGCTTCTGTTCTACCTTCTAGTTTGTTGTGTAGTGCCAGGTGTCTTAAAAGCTTACGAGCTGCCATCCAAGATACACAGGTGGACTCTGTTCACCTGGAGCAACAGAAGAAGGAGAGTCAAGAATAGGAGGAAGATATGGAATACGTGGCTACTTGGCTCCATGAACAACTGCCTTCTTTGCCATGTGATCAAAAGAACTGGCTTGTGCCTGGCTACAATTACTGAACCTTTTGATCAAAGATTTTATAAAAGAATCCTGATGAAAAGGGGGAAAATGCAGGACAGAATTTTTTAAAATTCATGGACTCCAGACTTTCTGGAGCCATGAACGTTGGATAAACCCCTGAAACTCTTCCCCTGAGATAATCTTTAAACCTTAAACCAGTAAGAATTCCCTGAAGTCTTCTTAAAACCAAACGATGTTTAGCTTAACTACTGAAAAATGTCTGCATTGAACATTATAAACTTTTAAAAACTGTAAGCTATCAAATTGACAGCAACAACTCCAAAGATTTGACAGGAATCTCAGGAGTCAGTGAATTTATGTTAATAGGGGAAGAACAGCTTAGAAAAGGATGACGAGAATGGTTGCACACCTTGAAGAATATCATCTGTCACTAAATTGTACATATGGAAACTGTTGGATTGGGGTATGGTTTGCTGTGCATATTCTCAACAAAAACAAAAAATTTAGAAAAAAAATTTTAGATTCAACAAAAGATATATAAGAAAGACTGTTTAAAAGATTTATTGAATGTGTTATCAGTTACATGAAATGTGTTGTCAAATCAAAAGTGTCAAATTTTCTTTGGGTTAAAAATTTATGTGTCAGCGTGCCTGATACTAGACAAGAAGCACATGATACTGTCATAATTTTATTTTTTAATTAGTCATTATTTCTTTTGAATCTAGCATCATCTGAGGCAATGTTTTTAATGGGGCATTCCCATCATTTACCTATGGAGTTTTTTTTTAATTACTGTTCAGATGTTTAGAGACTTAACCCAAAACACCAAAACCAAATCTGTTGCTGTCTAGTCAATTTTGAGTAGAACTACCCCATAGGGATTCCAAGGAGTTGCTGGTGGATTTGAATCACTAACCTTTGGTTTAGCAGCAGAGCTGATAACAACTGTGCCACCAGGGCTCCAAAAACTTGATGATCTTGTTATATTTGGGGTATCCTGTATTTTTACACAAATAACGAGGGCCTCCTGTTTTTCGTTGCCAACTGCACCTTCCCCCCACAAGGCATTTTCATAAGTGCCGCTATACCAATTTTTTTCATGTTGCTGTAATAAAAACTAGCATACAGCGCTTAACAAAATACTTCATGGGAAAAGGCACGGCTGCAAAACAAAAATAGAAGGTACATATTGTTTGTGTAAAAATATGGTACCCTGACTATATAGTATTACATCTCAAGATTACTATGTGTTGTATCCAAAGTTCTTTGAAGATAAGGTTAGTTATTGTTTAGAAATTTTTTTCAATTTACTTCATTTGACTTTGCATTACTTTTGTAATTAGTTTCCATCAGATCTTCCACTTTTATGAATTATTATAAGTTAACCATGGCGTTTGAAAGTTTTGTCATTTGCATATAAGTTTTTATTTTGCTGCCTCACTGAAAATCCTTGATCAAAATAGTCCTACAAAAGATGGACTACATTGGACTTGTGAAAAAAGGTGTGATATTTTGAAGATGGAATACACTAGGCTGAATGAAGATTTCCAGAACTCTCGTGTAGAAGTTGATGGGTATACAGACTGTTCCTGACCCAGGATTCTGTGGAACTGAAATTAACTACATAGGACTGAGTGGACTAAAAGATTACTATGATTACACTTACTAGATCAGAGTCAAGCTTCACAACAAAAGAGGACAGAAGAACATCATAAACTTACTAGTCTGTGAGGCCAGCTCACAAATCAAGCTTCTGCCCTTAAACAACATAAGAGAAAACAAATAGGGATTCCAGTTTCTTAAAAGGTATACAGCATTTCTTTGGTAAGATCAAGTCAATTCCACAAAAACACAGGTTTTAGGTAAAACTGATTAACTTGCCAGAGTCTCACATGGAGGTATATCAGACCCTCTGACAAAAACTGATCACCAAAAAAGTGCCCCACAGAGGAAAATAGACAATGCAAATGGGAACTCATTTTCCCAAAGTGATCACTGAAATTCCGAAATTATAGCGTTTTGAAACATGAACCCCAAACCAGTGCCCAGTAGAGGGAGCCCCAGGCTCACCTGTTGTCTTACTCATCTAGTGCTGTTATATCAGAAATTCCCCAAGTGGATGGCTTTAACAGCTCTTTTCACTTTCTTCTGAGTCCTCACCACAATTGTCTTTGATGTCCAGAATTCCACCAACACTCTCTTCAAGGCAATCTACGCTTCTACTCTTAGGCACTTTAAAACTCGTCCAGCCTCTATCCATTCCCAGTTGAAAAACAGCTTCCACATATTAAAAAAAAAGCAGCACGCCACCACCCCACTCCTACTGCCAAATTCTTAGTTACCTAGTGCTGCTATAACAGGAATACCACAGGTGGATGGCTTTAATAAACAGAAATTTGTTCTCTCACTGTCTAGAATACTGCAAGTCCAAATTAAGGGTGCCATCTCCAGGGGAAGGCTTTCTCTCTTTTAGCTCTTGGGGAAAGTCCTTGTCATCAGTCTTCCCCTGGTTAAGGAATTTCTCTGCACAGGTTTGCAAGACAATTTTTTCTGAGAATGTACAGGTTAGGTACACTGTTTGTATCCAGGGACCCTGGGGAAAAGCTGACAACATTCTTTCTTAGCTTGGTTACAAAGAGAAACATTTCTTTAGATACCAGATTAAGCCTGTCGGAAAATTAACTGTTGTCATGTAAAGTGGAAATAACAAAATGGAATCATGAGGCCGAGGCTCGAGCTAGCCTTTTTAGATTCACCGGACGCTTCTATTTTCAAAGCTCTTACACAGAGGGAAAGGAAAATCAAAGAAGTATCCACATTGTTAGATTATGTGTCTATCATGGCACAGAGAATTGGATTACTGATCTGTGGACGTCGAGTGGATTGCAACTCATAAGGACTCTATAGGACAGAGTAGGATTGCCCCATAGGGTTTCCAAGGCTATAGTTTTTACAGAAGCAGACTGCCACATCTTCCTTCCGCAGAGCAGCTGGTGGGTTTCAAAGGCCTATCTTTCGTTAGGAGCTGAACACGTAGCCACTGTGCTAACAGGGCTCCTTTTTCATTATTGAAAAGATGAAAATAAACACATTTAGATATCCTTGGGTCAAATTCTACTCCACCGAAACTACAATTTAGAGGCTTCCTGACATAAACAACTTGGTTATTTAAAAATGAGAGGTGGCAAACTACAGAATGTGTATCTTTTCATGATTCGAGAGCCAACTCCCATGATAAGGAAAACAGTTGATGAACTGTTGTAGATGGAAGAAAGGAGAATTCTCTGACTAAACCTCTGTGTTGCACATCCCTTCTTTTGCCTGTTAATTTTTTAACTCCCAGCGGATCAGCAGTTCTATCCAAGGACTTTTCTGACTTGGACACGCCCACCCACCCTCACGTCTTGGCGATTCTTGGAATTTGGGATTTTAGAGATGTAAAGACCCCACATCCAGCCTAGTCTCTTATCCAGGTGGGTGAGGGGTAGAATGCAGATGCATAGGCCCTTCAGATGTCAACATAGCAAGGTTATATAAGTTTTTGTATGAGCGACTTATCTGATTTGTAAACTTAAAAAAAAATTTTTTTTTACGTAAAGCGCAATAAAAATAAAAAATGATGAAGAAGGAAGTGGTTTGTGAGAGATATTTACAACGTTAAAAAATGAAGTAGATGCTGAATCAGCTTAAATCTGTTCAGATTTGTTTACTCGGTTTGGAGGTTTAGGATCATGGTTTCATGGGATATTCTGATTAAGTGGCCTAATCACATGTTTAGTACTTATACCTTCTAGTTAGTTGTGTAGTGCCTGGGGTCTTAAACACTTACAAGGAGCCATGAAAGACATAACAGTCGGTCTGTATTCACCGGCAGCAACAGAGGAAAAACTTGAGTCAGGAATATAAAGAACATATGGAAAGTGTAGATAATTGTCTCCATGAAAAACTGCTTCCAATACCATGAGACCAGAAGAACTGGGTGGTACCTGAGTACCATTACTGAACATTTTGATCAAAGGCTCTGTAGAAGAATCCTCATAAAAAGGGATAAAATATAGATAAGAATTTCAAATTCTCATGGACTCCAACTTCCTGAATCCATGAAGGTTGAATGAACCCCTGAAAATATTGCCCTGAGATAAACATTAAACCTTAAACCAAAAATATCCCCTGAAGTCTTCTTAAACCTAAACAATTGTTTAACTCGTCAAAAATGCCTACCTTGAGCATCGGGCCCTTTCAGGAACTATCTATGTGGGATCAAACTGACAACAGCAGCAGGAAAGATTAGATAGGAAACTTAGGGAGCAATGAATTTATGTTAATGGGGGAAGAAGAACTCAGAAAAGGAGGACGAGAAGGGTGACACAACTTGAAGAATGCAATCAATATCACTAAATGGTACATGTAGAAACTGTTGAATTGCTGTATGTTTTGCTGTGTATATTCTCAACAACAACAAAATAAATACAATTCGGAGAAGGTCCTTATCTCTTCCCGAGGTGCTCCCGAGTGTTCTTCATGTGGCTTGTCAACTCTCTTCCTCCATCTCAGCTTCTCTGGCTTACTTGTTGGGTCTCTTTTATATCTCAAAAGACATTGACTCCAGACACAGCCAGCACTAATCCTGTCTCATTAGCATAACACAGGCAACCCATTCCCAAATGGGAATATGACCACAGATATATAGGGCAGGATTTATGACAATACTTTTGGGAGACACAATTCAGTCTGTAACATTCCATGTTTTGGCCGCCAAATTGAATATATCTGCCACATGCAAAACCCATTCACCCCATCACATCATTCCAAAAGTCTTAAATCAATTCTAAGTTCAAAATCTCATCTTCCAAGTCATCTAAATCAAATACGGGTGAAACTTTAGGCATATTCCATCCTCGGACAAAATTCCTCTTCATCTGTGAACCTGCGAAATCTAGGTTACAAATTATCTGTTTCCAAAGTACAATAGTAGAACAGACACAAGGTTGACATTTCCATCACAAGAGGGGCAAATTAGAGGGAAAGAAGGGATAAGGGGCACCAAGTAAGTCCAAAACCCAGCACCCCAACATATATTATCACTCAAGGCTTCAAAATAATCCTCTGGTCTCTGAGAACATCCAGGCAATAACCCTGCATTCCAGAGTCTAGGTGTTGACCATGATCTTCGGATTCTGGGTGTAGGCCCCTGAATCCTGAGCTTGATCTTGGCCTTTGAAGCCCACTGAGATGGCAACACTGCTCCCTTGCCTTGGGCGGCCCCATTCTTGTAATCCCTCTGGCAGCCCCACCACCTCAAACCCAACAAGCCCTGTTCTTTTTTGTATGTGTGCTTTAGTTGAAAATTTACAGCTCAAGTTAGTTTCTAATACAAAAGTTTATACACACATTGTTATGTGACCCTAGTTGCTACCCGTGTAATGTGACCACACATTTCTCCCTTCCACCCCAGATTTTCCTTGTCCATTCAACTAGCTCCTATCCCTTTCGCTGTCTCATCTCGCCTCTGGACAGGAGCTGCCCATTTAGTCTTGTGTATCTGCTTGAACTAAGAAGCACACTCTTCATGAGTATCATTTAATGCGTTATAGTGCAGTCTATTCTACGTCTGAAGAGTTGGCTTCGGGAATGGTTTTACTTTTGGGTGAACAGAGAATCCGGGGGTCATGTTTTCGGGGGTTCCTCCAGTCTCAGTGAGACCACTAAGTCTGGTTTTTTACTAGAATTTCAGTTCTGCACGGTGCTTTTCTCCTGCTCTGTCAGTGGTCCCTATTGTGTTCCCTGTTAGGGCAGTCATTGGTGGTAGCTGTGCACCATCTAGTTCTTCTGGTGTCAGGGTGATGGACCCTCTGGTTTATGTGGACCTTTCTGTCTCAGCACTACACAGTCATTCAAAATCCTTGGCTTGTCAGCATGCTGGGTGCTCTTCCTGACCCTTTGACTGTGCTGGTACTTTCTGTGCAGTGAAATCCCACGCTATTTCTGTGAGCTCACCAAAGTCCTCAAGCTTGCCTACTCCAACACCTTCATCAATAACCTTGTGTTATATATTGTGACAGACATCATGGTTTTTCTTCCTCTTGCTCGGATCCTTTTCATATATGCCAAACTGCGTATTATATACTGAGCATCTGAAGAAAGGAAGGGAAGTGACTTAGTTACCTAGAGTTGCTGTAACAGAAATACCAGAAGTGGCTGGCTTTAACAAATTAATTTTCTCACAGTTTAGGAGGCTAGAAGCCTAAATTCAGGGTGCTGCCTCTAGGGAAATGCTTTCTCTTTCCGTGGGTTCCGGGGAAAGTCCTTGTCTCAGGTCGTGTTTCTCTGTTCCCTGATGATCTTCACGTGATCTGGCATGTCTTTCCCTCGATCTCTGCATGTTTGTTAGGTTGCTTGCTTAAAATTTCTCTTTTTATATCTCAAAACAGATTTCTGAGATTACAAAAATGATCCATAATATCTTCACTAACACTGTCTCATTAATATGAGAAAACCCACTCCCAGACTGAATTATAACCACAGGGATAGGGTTTAGGATTTACAACACAGATTTCTGGGCGACACAATTCAATACATAACATTTCACTTTTGACTCCCCCCAAATGCGTGTCTTCACGGCATGCAAAAAACATTCACGTCACACCATCCTAAATGTCTTAAATCAACTCCAAGCCCAAAATCTCATCTTCTGAATCCTGAAAATCAAAGATGTGTCAAAATTCCTTTGCATCTGTAAACCTGTGAAACCTAGACTACAAGTCATCTGTTTCCAAAGTACAATGGTGGAATAGGCACAAGGTAAATATTTCCATTACAGATTGGAGAAATCGGAGGGAAAGAAGGGATAATAGGCACCAACCAAGTCCAAAACCCAGCAGAACAAATTTCATTGTTTCTAAAGGCTTGAAAATAATGCTCTGTTCCCTGAGAGCATCTGGGCAAGGTTCCCACCCTCCAGAGCGTGGGTGTTGGCCACGCTTTCTGGATTCTGGTTGGAGGTCTCTCGGCTTGGGGTTTCACACCTAACTTCCAAGGCCACTGGGTTGCCTACTCTGCTCCCTTGGCTTTAGGTAGCCCTATCCTCCTAGTCCACCTGAGCGGCGACTATTTCCCCTCGACCCTGGCAGACACCATTCTCCTGCCCCTTGAGCATGGCAACCCCACTCCCTCAGCTTTCAGCAGCAGACCAATCCTCTTGACACAACTGAATGGCAGCCCCACATGCCAAAACCGAGATGCTGGAGATTTAAGTCTTTGAAACCCAGGAGGGTGTGTCTGCACCCTTTGAAACCCAGGAGTTCTTTTCTCCACCCTTTGACAATCAGTCAGCCCTGGTTCTGCTATTCCTTCCAACTTTTCTGCTGATCTCAGAGCAGCTGCAGAGATTATTCTTCTTTTGGAGGACAACAGATGTAGCTCCTCTGCCCACTTTCTTGCCTGTAGAATTCCAAGAGGCAGAGGGCTTTCCTTTTGCAGCCACGTCCTTGACAAACATTTTAGGACACGTGTCCTTAGTTTGTTCAACAGAATTTTCCAAACCTTTAAGTTCTGTTTTCATGTTGCACAGTTCACTTTTAAGTCCATCTCTTTCCTCTTGCATTTTACTATTAGCAGTAAGAAGAAACCATGTGACCTCTTTAAGACCTTGCTTAGAAATCCCCTCACCCTTCTATCCCAGGTCATCAGTTACAAGGTCTGCCTCCCACAGAACATTTGGACATAATTCAGGCAAGCTCCTTGACGTTGCCGAAAAAGAATTAGTCCTCCTCCATCGTCCAATCACATGTTCACCTTTTAAAGCACTAGCAGAAGCACATTTAATGTCCACATGTCTAGCAACATTCTGTTGATGGCACCATATGTATTCTCTAAAATGATGGAGAATTTTCTATGGCTCACCTCACTTCTTTCTGAGCCCTCACCAGAATTGCTTCTGATGTCCATAGCTCTACCGACCTTCGCTTGAAGACCATCTAGGCTTTGACTATTACGCACATTAAAACTCTTCCAGGCTTTTCCTATTACCCAATTCGAAAACCACTTCCACATTTTAGATATTTTTTAGAGCAGCATCCCACTGTCCCATAACAAATTCTTAGTTGTCTAGTGTTGATATAACAGAAATAACACAAGTGGGTGGCCGTAACAAACAAAGCTATTTTCGCAACAGTTTAGGGAGCTAGAAGTTCAAATTCAGGACACCAGCTCTAGTGAAGACTTCCTTTCTCTGTGGCCTCTGAGGGAAGGTCCTTGTCTCTTCTCAGCTTCTGATCTCTGTTTCTTGGTTATCTTCATGTGGTGTGGCATCTGTCTTCCCCCAGCTCTGCTCGCCTGCTTGCTCAATCTAATTTTTTTGCATCTCGAAAGAGACTGACTTAAGACATACCTTACACTGCTATTGCCTCAGTAACATAACCAAGAAACCCCACTCCCAAATAGCACTATATCCACAAGTATAGGGATTAAGGTTTATAACACATCCTTTGGGGGGATACAAATTCGATCCGTAACAGGAAGTATAAAACATTTTCTCCTGTGGGTCTCACCTCTCGTTTGTCTCCTTGTTCTACGAAGCCTGCCTGCTTATGTCTGTGTGTCACTTCTGCAGGGGTGTTTGCCGTTCTGTACACGGTGGTCGCTTCCATGACAAAGCCCTTCATCTACAACTTGGTGAACAAAGGCATAAAGGGAGCCCTGCAGACGTTTCTCTAGTGAGAGTTCCTGCCAGAGACACGGCCAATGTCCTGTGCTGGACACATGTGTCCATGGGTGATGGAACAGAGCAGTTAATAGTGTGAACTGTTAGGTTTTCCTTTCCTGGCTTAAAAATCTTGATGCCACCTTAATAGAAGGTGGTTTTGAGAAATATGCTTAGCTCCCCTGTGCCTCAGTTTCCTCATCTGGGAAAGAGAGGCTACGACAACATGTGCCACATGTGGTTGATATGAGGATTAAATGAGCTAATATGGTAAATCACCAGCACAAGAAATACCACGTGAAGTTCCAAGTAGATGTTGGCTATTGTTATGTAAAAGGGAAGTTTTGATGTGTCCCTGGATTTTGTCCCATACTGTTAGGCCAGTTTTTGTCCATGTGCAACGGCTTCCACCAGGGCTCCATAGCCCAGGATGCATGTAGGATGTTCAGCAGCCTCCTTGGCCTCTAAAACACTAGAGTGTATTAGCACGTGCCTCCCTCGCAGTGTTTCCAGATATTGCCAGATATCCTGAGGTGGAAAATGGTCCCCAGTTGAGAAGCACTGATGTAGGGGGAGTGTCTCCAAAACAGAAAGAAAACATTTCATAAGGCTATAAAGAAATAAATGGGGACTATATACTTGTCCCATCTGGGAATTTGGGAAATATGATTAGGGACTGGACTTGTGTTAAAATAGGAGCAGGAATGGAGACTTCCAATTTTCCTAGATTCGTACTTTCTACAATTCACTTCCTTTTTTTTTTTTTTTTTTATGGTGCCTTTCTAATCTTTGGCTGAAGAGTGAACCTGAGGAGTGACTTCAGTACTGAGTTAAAAGGCTGTCTGCGGGCCATACTCTCAGGGTTTCTCAGTCTCTGTCAGACCAGTAAGTCTGGTTTTCTCTTGTGAGTTTGGATTTTGTTCTACTTTTTCCTCCAGGTCTGTCTGGGATCCTCTATTGTGATCCCTGTCAGAGCAGTCGGTGTTGAAAGCAGGGCACCATCTGGTTGTGCTGCACTATCTGGTGGAGGCTGTGGTAGTTATTCATTAGTGCTTTGAACTAATCTTTACCTTGTGTCTGTGGTGTTCTTCATTATTCCTTGCTCCAGACAAGGTGAGAAAAGTGGAGCATCTTAGATGGCCACTCACGAGCTTTTAAGACCCCAGATGCTACTCAACAAAGTAGGATGCAGAACATTTTCGTTTTAAAGTGTGTTATGCCAATTGAGCTAAATATTAATGAGTCAATGGTCCCTAGCCCTCAGTCCAGTAATTCGGTCCCTCAGGGAATTTGGATTTGTCTATGAAGTTTCCATGACCTTGGCTTGATCAAGTTCTGCTGACTTCCCCAGTATTCCCTAGTGCCTTAGCCTTCATCAAAGCTACCTCTTAACTATTCACTAGTGTTTTTCTTTCCCTCCTCGCTCTTCCATTGTAACCATCAAAGATTGTTTCCGTGTCTAAAACTTCTTAAGTTTTTTAATAGTGGTCTCGAACAGTATTCGTCCTTTTGTGACTGACCCATTTCACTCATTAAAATGCCCTCCCAACTCATCCGTGTTGTGAGATGTTCCGCAGATTCATCATTCTTCGTTATATTTGCATAGTATTCCATTGTGTTCAGGTACCATAGGTTGTTTACCCATTGTCATGGATTGAATTGCATCCCCCCCCCCCAATATATCTCTCATTTTCAGTAGGTCATGATTCCCTTGTATGATTGTCTACCATTTTATCTTCTGATTTCTCTATCTGGTGTAAATCCTATCACTATGATGTAATAAGATGAATTAGCAGCAGTTATACTGATGAGGTCTACAAGCCTAGGTAGTGTCTTAAGGCGATCTCTTCTGAGATATAAAAGAGAGAAACCATCAGAGAGAGATGGGGATCTCATATCGCCAAGAAAGCAGTGCCAGCAGCAGTGTGTGTCTTTTGGACCTGAGGTTCCTGCACTGGGATGCTCCCAGAGCAAGGCAAGACTGATGACAACACAGAGAGAAAGTCTTCCCTTGGAGATGACAGTGCCTTGAATTCAGACTTCTAGCCTTCTGGACTGTGAGAGAATAAAATTTCTCTTTCTTAAAACCAACCACTTGTGGCATTTCTGTTATAGCAGCACTAGATGACTAAGACATCCATTCACCTGTCGATGGGCACTTAGGTTATTTCCATCTTTTTGCTATTGTAGACAATGCTGCAGTGAACATGGGTATGGGTATGTCTACTTGTGTGATGGCTCTTATTTCTCTAGGGTATATTCCTAGGAGTGGCATTGCTGAATCCTATGGTATTTCTATTTCTAGATTGTTTATGGAAGCACCAAATCGTCTTCCAAAATGGTTGTACCCCTTCACATTCTCACCAGCAGTGCGTAAGAGTTCCACTGTCCCTTGTCTTAGTCATCTAGTGCTGCTATAACAGAGATACCACAAATGCCTTCTCATCCTGCTTTTGGGCAGGAGCTACCTATTTGGTCTTATAAATCTAATTGAACTAAGAAGCACATTCCTCATGCTTATTACTTCCGGTTTTACACTCCTGTCTAATCTTTGTCTGATGAGTGGGCTTGGAGAATGGTTTCAGTTAGCGGTTCGCAGTGTGTCTGGGGGCCAAGGTCTCGGGGGCTCCTCCAGTCTCTATCAGACCATGAAATCTGCTCAAACATGAATCTGAGCTCTGTTCTACATTTTTATCCCGTTTTGTCCGAGACTCTGTGTTGTGTTCCCTGGTAGGACACTCATTGCTGGCAGCCAGGCACCATCTAGTTGTTCTGGTCTCAGGCTGGTGCAGTCTCTGGTTCATGTACTCCTTTAGTACTTTGGGCTAATATTTTCTGTGTGTGTTTGGTTTTCTTCATTCTCCTTTGTTCCAAATGGGATGGGATGAAGAATTTTTGAAAGAGGGTTGATGGTTGCACAACATTGTCAATGTAACTAATGCATTTGTACACTTCAGATGGTTAAAATGGCAAAATTTATTTTTTACATGCATTTTACAATAGTTTTTAAATTCACTTATAAGAAACAAAAACAAATGATGTCTACTTAGTTCATACGAAAAAGATATAAGAAACTTCAATAGATTCTGCAGCCCCTGTTATAAAAACAAAACAAAAATGGGATACCATAGTTTTCATAGTTTTGAAATTGACTTTGTTTTCAGAGACATGAGGATTTACTGAAAAATTGTGCATCAAGTACAGACTCCCCATGCATCCCACCTACACACAGTGTTTCTCCTATTGTTAACATGTTGCATTCCTGTGGTGTGGGATACGTTTGTAACAACGGGTACATCAATAGTGAGACGTGGTTTTCAACTAAAATACATAGATTTCATCAGGGTTCACTCTTTGTGTTTATACTCCTATAGGTTTTGACAAATGCATACTGTCATCAGTCCATCATTACATTTCCTACAGAATAGTTACACAGTTGTAAAAATTCACTGGGCTCCACCTATTCGTTCCTCCTCCCTCTCCCCAAACCCCTGGCAATCAATGATCTTTGTACTGCCTCTACACTTCATACTTTTCCAGAATGCCATAGGCTTGGGATCACACAGGATGTAGCTTTTCTAGACCGGCTTCTTTCACGTAGTGTGGATTTGAGATTCCTCCATAACTTTTCCTACCTTGATAGCTGAATTATTTTCATCACTGAATAATACACCGTTGTATGGATGTCTCACTATTTGTTTACACATTTACCTATTCAATGACATTTTGGGTGCTTTCAATTATTGTAACTATGTAGAAAGCTGCTATAAACATTTGTGAGCAGGTTTTTATATGGATATATGTTTTTAACTCATGTGGGTAAATACCTAGGAGTGTTACTGCTAGATCAGAATGGGAGGACTGTGTTTAGATTTCAAAGGAACTGTCAGCTTGTATTCCAAAGTGGAATTCCCATGGAATACAATTTTTTTCAAAAAACACTCTTAAACCAAATACAAGAAGAGTGTATTTCATTGTATACAAAATAACATCCATAAAAATATTAACAAATATAAAACCACATTTCCTCCTGGCTATTCCCTACAGGCTTATTTGTTATAGTCAAGGACTTTCCGAAAGGTAAAATTTAGCTTGGACTGAGAAAGTAACAAACACCGATGAGGACAAGCCCATAGTGAAAATGAAACTTTCATAGGCACAAAGGAATTCGAATGACCCCTTCTTGGAGGTAGTACTGTTTTGTTACACACTGAGAAACTTTGTTCTTTTATCACTGACTTTCAGAAACTTACTGTTTGAAATTATATAATTAAGGATGAAACACCCCCCTTTTGACAGAGTAGTCTCTCCACAGTGAGATCTTATATGTGATGTGAGGTATGATGAACAAGGAAAGGCTTTCTCACGCTCCTTACATTCCTAAGTCCTCCACTATGAGTTTTTATATGTCTTGTGAGGGAAGAGCAAGTTAGAAAGGCCTTCCCACATTCTTTACATTCATATGGCCTCTCTCCAGTATGAATTCTTCTATGTGTCATGAGGCCTGAGGACTGCCTAAAGGTTTTCCCACATTGCTTACATTCATAAGGCTTCTCTCCACTGTGAATTGTTATATGTGTGGTGAGGTTTGAGAGCTGACGAAAGGCTTTCCCACATTCCTTACATTCATAAGGCCTCTGCCCAGTGTGAGTTCTTATATGGTTAGTGAGGTTTCCTGAGTGACTAAAGGCTTTCCCACATTCCTCACATTCATAAGGCCTCTCTCCACTGTGAGTTCGCATATGCAAGGTGAGGTGTGAGGGATCTGTAAAGGCTTTCCCACATTCCTTACATTCATATGGCCTCTCTCCAGTATGAATTCTTCTATGTGTCATGAGGCCTGAGGACTGCCTAAAGGCTTTCCCACATTGGTTACATTCATAAGGCTTCTCTCCACTGTGAGTTCTTATATGTGTAGTGAGGTTTGAGAGCTGACGATAGGCTTTCCCACATTCCTTACTTTCATAAGGCCTCTGCCCATTGTGAGTTCTTATATGGTTAGTGAGGTTTCCTGAGTGACTAAAGGCTTTCCCACATTCCTTACATTCATATGGCCTCTCTCCAGTATGAATTCTTCTATGTGTCATGAGGCCTGAGGACTTGCTAAAGGCTTTTCCACATTGCTTACATTCATAAGGCTTCTCTCCACTGTGAATTTTTATATGTGTAGTGAGGGTTGAGAGCAGACTAAGGGCTTTCCCACATTCCTTACATTCATAAGGCCTCTGCCCAGTGTGAGTTCTTATATGCTTAGTGAGGTTTCCTGACTGACTAAAGGCTTTCCCACATTCCTCACATTCATAAGGCCTCTCTCCACTGTGAGTTCGCATATGCGAGGTGAGGTGTGAGGGATCTGTAAAGGCTTTCCCACATTCCTTACATTCATATGGCCTCTCTCCAGTATGAATTCTTCTATGTGTCATGAGGCCTGAGGACTGCCTAAAGGCTTTCCCACATTGCTTACATTCATAAGGCTTCTCTCCACTGTGAGTTCTTATATGTGAAGTGAAGTTAGAAGAATACCTAAATGTTTTCCCACATTCCTTACATTCGTAAGGCCTCTGTCCATTGTGAGTTCTTATATGTGTAATAAGGGATGAAGCCTGACTAAAGGCTTTCGCACATTCTGTACATTTATATGGCTTGTCTCCACTGTGAGTTTTTCTATCATTAGTGAGATGTGAGGAACACTTAAAGGCTTTTCCATATTCCTTACATTCATAAGGTCTTTCTCCACTTTGAATCCTTCTATGTACAATGAGGTTTGAGGATTGCCTAAAGTCTTTCCCGCATTCATTACATTCATAAGGCCTCTCTCCAGTGTGAGTTGTTATATGTGTAGTGAGGTATGAGGGCCAACCAAAGGCTTTCCCATGTTCCTTACATTCATAAGGCCTCTCTTCACTGTGAGTGCCTAAATGTGCAGTGAGGGCTGAGGAAAAATTAAAGGCTTTCCTAAATTCCCTACATTCATAGGGCTTATCTCTGTTATAGAAAAGGAGGGATAAAGGGTCACTAGAAGAACTTTCTTTACTTTCACCCTTGTGACCTCTCACATGTGTCCAAAAGGACGAGAAACTACAGAAATCTTTCCCATACTCATTACATTTATACTGATTGTCACTAGTGAGTGTTGTCACAGGATTCTTAAGAGTTGAGATACAAATGAAATCCTTCCCACATACCTCACACTTATGGGGTTTCTTGCCACTAAGAGGTCTCATAGGAGTGGTACCACCACAGGCTTCTCTAGATGTAATAAACTGACAGGCATGGTGGTTATGTGATGAGGGATCCATGATGGCTTTTTCACAGTCAGAGCATTCAAAAGGATTTACTTCTGGAGGATTTCTTTTCTGCACGGTAAGATTTGGAATCCGCCTGAAGGTTTTCCCACACGGATTGTCTCCATTTTTTTCACGGAGGTTTTCTACTGCATGAATTCTGTTAAAAACAGGCAACATGTTGTTGGAAATCAATTATTTCCACTTCACCATTACCTAACAAAGCGAACATGCAGTTTTTCGCTTGACTTCTCTCCTGTTTCATACTTCAAATCATCTAGCAGAAATAGTACCATAATCGTCACTGCTTTTCTAAAATATGAGGCTTTCTGATCATTGTGTTTAAGTGAAATATGTTTCAAATACTCAATGTCTGACACACATTTATGAAAAGGTTGTGAAAATTCTCTGAACACGTAAGTTTTCAGCAAAGTTTATACATACACAATATACGTACACACATATATATATTTATATATGTATAAGCACATATCAGGGCTTCAAACTGGTTTGTATTGCTTCAACAATTGCCCACGTAAATAACGGCATTGTTCGCGTTGGATATCTGTTGCCCATGGGATTTCAACCTGTGTTGGGAACAAACCACAGAGCCCTGAACAAAGATGGCAGCCAATCTCACAGCTTTCAGTGTGCGTCGCTGCCCACAGTACTGTCAATAATCTGATCTGCATGAATTCGAAAAAGTGTCAGGAACCTGCTGCAGAACACTCAATAACAGGACTGTGACAAGCAACACACATTCAAAGCAGTGTAGTGGGACATCGTCTTTGTGCAGGGCACTGCCAACTATTCTCTGCTCAGGTCAAAATCCAACAGGCTATGCAATGTGTACACCATCCTTCTTTATGTTTGCAATTACTGAACTGTTCTGAAACAGTTGGAAGCCTTGGTATATACACATCAACATATGAATGTGTATTTTAACGTCATCACAACTTAGGATTTTCTCCAGAAGCACCGTTTTCTCTTGTTGGAATGACACTCACCTCAAGCGACTCTCTTGGTTTTTATGATCATCTTTCTTACTGTGTGATTCAGAGGTTTCTCCCAACATGGAGGACCAGGTGTTATTTTTTATGTATCCCACCATTATATCTTTGCTGGGTAACTTTTCTCCATCCTTAAGGTTTCCAAAGTCTGACCCAAGAATTCAAGTTGAGGTTCGCAATATGAAACAAATGGAAAGAAATTATTTGGGGAAAAAAGACCACTGTTAATAAAGACGTAGCCACATTTCACTGTTTCAGCACTTTACCAATGGTTTAGAAGCAGTTTACTAGGACATACTTCTATGAACTTTGACAGTGACGGAGACATGAACAAGCGTAGTTAGAGCTAAGTAGAAATATACTGGACACGATATACATGTAACATTAAAAGAGGAAAAGGATCCGAATAACTGCAGCTGTGAAAGGATTGCTAAAGTCAGAAAAGGAAGCTCAGGTTTCTGTGAAGTTGTGTCTCTGGGAAAACAAATGTGTAGAGCTGACATGGTGCTCAGGAAGAAACGCTTATCATAAGGGAAGACAGTGAAGAGTAATGAGGAGTTCCTTGACATTGAGGCAATACTTTGCTCTTCAGGGTCTCTGAAGATAGACCGGTGTGGGTTGATTTGCAGCAAAATAATCATGTCAAACTTGTAATCAACACAGTAATACTCTACACGGTCCCCAAATACAATACTCTCTGTGCCCCAAAGTGACCCCTAAAGCCAGTGCTTACATTTACAACACTGAAAGAGCCTCAAGGCTTTTAATCACAAGAGAAATGAAAACTAAATATAATACATACTCCTTTGTGCTCACGGAAAGCCAAGATACATGAGCTCTGTGGGCCAAAGGACCATGCCTCCTTTATTTAATGATTTATTCTCATTCCTCAGCCCAAATTCTGGAGTAAACTTAATGAGTAAAATAGTTTTCTTCAGTAAAGGAATAATAGAAAACCGAAAAAAAAAAAAAAGGAATCTGGTCCTACCTACTGAGGCCAGGTTTCTGAAGGTTTCGATCATCACATCTCTGTAGAGTTTCCTCTGAGTAAGATCCAGCAAAGCCCACTCTTCCGGGGTAAAGACCACAGCCACATCCTCAACAACCACTGAGTCCTAAAACATTGACACATTCTGCATCAGCAAGGTACCATGGACTTCAGTCTGTACAAGAATGAAGGGTGAGGCTGACAGTCCTGGGGAACAGAGAATTCTTAGGGATTTGACACAAGGTTCTGTGTACTATCAAGGTCTACTCTAGGGTATGGCCATCAGCCTCGTCCCTTCACTAACTACATTCACTTCCTCACTGATTGCTTTCTGTCTCACAGACGCCCAGCACTGAAATTATCTCTCTACAGTTCGACTGCAACCAATTGCACTTGTATTCTCCTCTCTCTTTACCGTCTGGAATGGTTAGAAAACATAGCAGACATTAGAGAAATGCTCTCATTCAGATCTTCACTTCCTTGTGAACAAACAATTACCACTCCTTCCGTAAGCCCTACCAGAACACACTCAACAAAACATAAAGCACCGGGTGGAGACAGGATGATGTATAGTAACTGGTAAACACTGCAGAAGGGCAGTTTTGCTTTTGTTTCTCACAACCATGGGAGGACCAGGGGCCAATTATCAACACACTGGCAACCCAAACACTGAGCTGGTCATATTTTCTTCAACTCTTGGAGATAAGCATGTGGCTGATTCAGGTCAGGAGACTCTCATTCAACAGAGAGCACCAAGGCCCAAGGTGGGAATGTGATAGGTCCACAAACACAGTCTAATGTTAGAAGATGACAAGGAGCAAAACATCTGCAGAAACAACAACACCACACCCTTGTGTTTGCTCAGTGAGAAAAGCTTACCATTTCCATCTGGAAACCCTGGTGGCATAGTGGTTAAGTGCTACGGCTGCTAACCAAAGGCTCGGCACTTCAAATCCGCCAGGCGCTCTTTGGAATGTCTATGGGGCAGTTCTACTCTGTCCTATACGGTCGCTAGGAGTCGGAATCAACTTGATGGCACTTGGTTTGGTTTTTGGTTGGGATGACTGTAAAACATGATGAACGTAATCAGTGTCACCAAACTATAGATGTAAACGCTGTTGAATTGACAAAGATTTTGTTAGGTATAACTTCTACCACAAAAAAATTAATTTTATAAGTAAGCTGAAATGCAGATGGTTTATCGGTTAAATTGCCCGTGCAGCCTAGGAAATGGACTTACACACCAGCCCTCTAGGGGCTGTGCTTCACAATTCTCTCACATTCGCAGCCCCTGGAAGGCACCTAACCGTGACTACCTGAACCCTGACCACTGGAAGCCCCTGGTCTGTAAGAGTGACCTTTCTGAAACAGCAGCAATCCGTTGGGTTCCTCGTGTCAAGAGGAGAGAAAAGGCTGCTAAAAGACGCCTTCAGTGCTAAAACAGAGAAATTTTAGAGAAAGAAGACTCCTCTTCTCAGGGAAATGGTGACGTGAGCAGCCTATGACATCTCTAATCCGTCCTGGTATGATGGGGTCACAACAACTTTGAACCAGAGCTCCAAGCCAAAGGTCTCCACCACTGCAGTGGGCGAGGTTATATATTTTAAACTCAGCAAAAACCCTGGTATTTATTATAGAATAATGATGAAATGTTCCATGTACTGAGCAACTGTGATTTTTCTTTCATGACTCTTCTAAGCAGATATTATTTCAGACAGGTCATAGCTGAGTAAAGTTAGAGAGGATCATTTAATCACATCCTCAGTGTTTCCCACATGGAACTCTGCTGAGCCAGGATCACAATGCAGGTCAATTTCTCTTTAAAGTCTAAATTGCTGAGAACTCCATTTCTGTCCATATGCATACAGTTTTGTTGTTATTTTTGCTGTTACCGTCCAATAACAGCATAAAAAAAAAAAAAAAAAACCCAAACCCAGTAGATGATCTAAAGTCCTGTTGGATAATAGGAAGAGGAGACAAAGGTAAACATTCTATTCAATTCTTACAACCAAGACATACTTCTCCTGGCAAAGCCCTGTGTCTCAGACAAGACTTCTTCCCTCCAGACCCTTAAGTGGCTACATTCATTCATTAAAATTCATTCAGGTCCTACTGATACAGAGGCTACTGCACACTGGCAAAGCAGCTACAGCAGTGAACAAAACGGACACTCCGATGAACATGGATAGTAAATTCTTTGAGTGGGGACAGTAAATTTAAATACATAAACATGTATATATAACTATCATGTGGCAATGTGTTCTATAAAAGAATTCAGGTCTCTGAGAAGAAACCGTTCTAGAAGGAGCAAACAGCCAGAGCACAGGTCAGAAGGTGTGAAGGTGTCTTGGATGTCTTAGGAAGAGCCAAAGGCCCCGCGTGGCTGGAGCAGAATGCAATGCAGATGAAAAACCGTCTTAGGAATCTGGACGGGTGATTGGGGTCAGTGGGCTTATCATGTTCGGGGGAACTCGTTGGCAACTGAAAAGAATCTGGCTTTTAATCTTAGTGAAATGCTGAGTAATTTTACACTTTTGAGCAGTGGAGGAAACTGGTATGATACCTCTCAATCCTTTAAAGACTCAAAGTGCTCCAGTGCCTAGGGGGACTCAAGACCACTGTTCAGAGACATGGGACAAGGATGGCTCTAGAGGGTCGGGGCTCAGCCTCCACAGCCAGAGCTCCTCTGTCTTCAGATTCAGGACAGAAGACTCTGTCATTCAACACAGAACACCAAGAACCTGGACGGGGGGAGGGGGGATATTAACACCGTGTGATGCTACCTCTGAGAGTCACATAAGGAAGGTGACACCAGGTATTCAAATCTTCAAATGCCATGTATGTAGGGATGAAGGGCCCAGAGACAGTGGAGCAAGGTATTAGGGTGCCTCCTAGGGCTCAGTTCCTCAGCCTCCTCTGTCACTGTCTTCTTCACTGAAACCACAGTCCCGCAGCAAACGGCTGCTTCCCCAACAATTCAGATCCAGCCTCACCCACATAATGCTAAGGATAACCCAGTTCTGCATAGAACTCACCATTTTCTTCTCCAGCTTCTGGGAGTCTATGGAATGACGTCTCTGACCCCAAGAAGCCACTTCCAGGAAGAGGGACAGGACTGGAAGCAGAGGCCTGGGCAGTCTGGAGGCAGATGAATAATGTTTGGTCCACACACCAGTGACAGCAATTGAAATCCTTCCCTGTGATTGATGGATGTGCCAGATGGTCGCCTGAGGTCCCCAGCTGCCTGGACTGGACTAGTTCTCCCTGCACCACACCTGAGGTCTGAAATGGAAGAAGGATGGGGAAGAAACAGTGTGGAGGAAGCAGGGAGTGACAGGCCTTTGGCCTCCTTCCAGGCTCAGGGCAATGCTCCACCCTGAGGGCCTTTACACTAAAGGCAGAACAGGCTCCAGCCCCCACAGCACACACCCGCATTCTTCAGGAAGCTCCACAGGCCTCTCCTTTCTGCAACAAGATCACACATGGAGGAATTTACCTCTCCCACAGCATGAGAAGCAACCAGGCCTGGCCAGGCTACAAAACTTGAACGTGATTTCCTCCAGGGACTTAGGGATTCAATGGTCAAGTTGTGGGCTTACGTATGTACCTTTGTTCCTGGTGTCAGATGTTACTGTTATCTGACATTAACATGGATGAAATTTTAAGAACATACTTTTCATATATTGACAATGAACTCATCATGGTTCATTTATTTTTAAGTTATGTGCTGTAAAAACCTTCCACTGTGGCTTTCTAAAACTTTTTCATCTCACTTATGACACTGTAATATCTGATCAGTATTTTTTCTGTTCGTTTGGAAGTAACTAACATTTCTTTCTGCCCCTTGACTTGTCTCGTATTTTTTCCCCCTCCATTTTCAAACCATGAGAACACCACTCACTAAGATTTTGAGAAATCTGGGGGGATTCCTGAACACTTTTTCTTCCTGATATAGATCAACAAATAAATCAGAAAATCTTTATGCTTTCACGAAGGACCCGTCTCGTACTTCACTTCCTATTTCTTTTCACCCTGCTCCCTCTCCAGCTTGAGTCCTATTTCATTTCTTGGTCTCACTGTCAATGAATTCTCTGTTGCAAGATCTTTACACCAGTGTCTCCCCTCTACGAATTACCCTTATTTTTTATTTTCTGTAATACAGCTCTCTAATTTTAATTCACATCATTATTTCTCGACTAGTATTTCCAGCATAAACCACGAGCTTGTTCAGTATGTGGAAAACTCAAGTCCCATCCCAGAATTTCTCAATCAAAATTTGCATTTCAACCAGATCCGGGGGTTATGCACATTGACATTCAACCGTGAGAAGCATTCAGTGATGTACAGGAATGAGCAGTCTATGAAGGGATGCCGTTTTATCCAACCACACCTCTATTAAATTACTGGCTATCCTCCTGATTCACAATCAATCTCCGCGTCTAGGCCTCCTCACAATGTTCCCTAACTTGTTCATAACAAGCTCCTGCCTGACATCGTTCAATCATCGTTGTCACTTCCAAATTCTATCTGTGGCATAGGAAATGCTCAGTGCCCATCAGTGGCTGTCCATGGGCCTTCCAAAAGCCCAGAGTATTCAGCACGGTTCTAAACGATCTGTTCCAATCCAGCTCACACAAACCTCACCACTCACTTGTTGTTTTCTCTGCTTTAATCATTTCTGACTTCCATCAATGAATAGATAATACTGGGTTCTCTGCTGTCTCAGGGATTTACACATTTATTTTTCCCAACTGAAATACTCTTTCCACCCCCACCCATACAAAATGGTATCAGCTCTACACAACACTGCATGTAGCTAAAAAAAAAAACCATTTTCTGAATCTTCACTGAGATAATTTCCCTTTTCAAGCAGTTGCACCTCACTCTCGGGTTAGGTCTTTTTAATACAGATATCACATATCCTTAGTTTTTCATTCTTTCTTTAAAACTGTCTCCCAAGCTAGATGATAAATCTATGGGCAGACACTCTGTATTTTGTCTTCTTGTTCCTTCTGGCCTTTGACACTGATCATTGAGGACACACACAGATTATTACCTGTTATATATAGTCCTCAGCAGCACTGTCCAAGAGTACTTTATGTGAAGATAGACTTGTTCTGTTTCCGTACACTCCAATATGGTAGGCACTAGGCCTATGTGCCTATTCACCACAGAATATATGACTAGTGCAAAGAAGGAACTCTACTTTTAGTTTTAATTACTTTTAATTGAAATAGCAACACACAGCTAATGGGCATCACAGCTCAAGTGAACTCACCAGACCCTTAAGCAACCAACAGGGCAGAGAGGGCATGAAAGCTGCCAGCAGCACAATGCAGAGCTTCACAGTTTTGGGCTTGCTAAAAGTCTGTCACATAGGGAAATGGAACATTGCACTCAGTTTGCTTTTACTTGCATCATGAAGGTTAATGTCAACCTCAACTGGATTTACGTCATTCTGAAAACCTCAATGACATTTAAACATAGAAATGAGTGGGAATAACTGAGGGGACAGGAGGGGCACTTTCTGCAGAGGTGACATTTGAAGTGAGACAAGAATTATAGAAATTATTGAGTTCCTAGAGTCTAAAAGTTTTCCTCTAATCAGCAGAAATACTTGGTGCGAAGGCCGAAAGGCAGGGAAAATGTTGACATGTCTGAAAAAGATTTTTCTAAAAAGATGTCAAGAGCCTATGAAATATGAGGGTTTTCTAAATTTAAGTCAGATGTGGAGGGTCTTGCCAGAGAGGGTAAAATATGCGGATTTTTTCTGGATGTGATTGAGAGTTGGCTTGGTTTACATTGTTGATATCTGCCTCTTGCTGCTGGGTGGAGGCTGTACCTTCCTCTGAAAAGAGAAATAGGAGAAGAAAGTTGAGAGCTGCCTTCCTAAGGGAGCTCCCCTCTCACGGTAGCTTGGACTGTTTCCCTGAATGCAGTGAATGAATGAAGGCTGGTGCAGCTTACCGGCTGGGAAAGCCAGGTGAGAAGTAGATTTGTTCAGGTGAGATTTTAAAAGCTCTGTCTTGGACACGTTAGGTTTCAGAGCGTTACAGTCCTTAGTGTTCCAGGTGGGCTATGGGAAGGACTTGGTGTCTGAGTCCATTGGGACCCAAGAGCCTGAATCTCATCCTGTGGGCCGTCTTCTGCTGGCCACGAACAATCACACTGTGTCCTCTGAAACAGGCTGCATTCCCACTTCTGAAGCTGCAAGCTAAAGGAGAGGAAGAGCAGAGTGTTGGCATGGATGAGGCCTTTAGCAAATAATTAATGGCTCCTGGCACAGATTCTAACGTCTGACAGCAGACATTTGGTTTCTGTACTAAGGGACTGGACGAGCTTGATGCAGACCAGGGGATGGTAATTACAGTCAACTTCTGGATGAAAAGCTTCTTTTTTTCTGCTTGACTTTCAAGGCTGTGTGAAGACTTCTCCTGAGTGAAGACATCCCTTATTTTAACTGAACCACTCCTTATAGTTGTACATGTTACAGTGAATTCTTTAGATCTTTGTAAACACCCAGGCGTATTTGGAGGAAGCATGAGAACCTGCCTTTTTCGTAACTTTGAAAAAGGCCAACATGGAACTTCATGTGGTTTAACCTGTCTTGTTCAAGAAGAAATTAAATGACTACCGTGTGTGTGTGTGAGAGAGAGAGAGAGAGAGGGAAAAGAACCAAATAAAATTAAAAAGCTTTCTTGGCTGAAAAAAAAAAAACTGATATTGTCATGGTATCTGAGGAGCATTTCTTAGATTCTCACCGAGGAAAACTCAGTATTTTTGAATGAAGGCTTGAATTTGACATGAAGTAACATGACAACAGTCATGTCTTCAAAGGAAAGTCCCATCCAGAATGGGAGTACTCCTAGAATATCTATCTCTAGAGAAGGAAAATAGGAGGCACCACATTATTCAACACCATGTTGAGATTAAAACTGCTGTTCAAAAATTGGTTTTACTGTACGCAGTTTTAAAGTTTTTGACTCATACTATATTTTTACAATTTAAAAAAAGAAGCACGTTTCTTTTCTCCACACACTAGCTTTCAACAATGGATTCTGAGCTACAATAGCAAAAAGCTCAAGGAATAAAAGACAAAACAGATCAATTAAGACTCTCAACAAAGGGAAGAGACAATCTACAGAATGGGAGAAAATACACTGAAATCTGTGAGAGCTGGAATTTGACAGGACTGCCTTCTTTTTCTGGGTCTTGAAATTTTTCCACCTTTTACGCAGCGCAGCCTTGCCACTTTTTGGTCACTTCTTTAATGGAAAATATTTGAGTTTTCCTACTCTGACAGGTTTCCACCTTAGAGGTTCCAGCTTTCGCAGGTTTCACTGCATTTGGGAATCATACATGCCATAAGGGTTTAGTATCCAGGACAGAGAAAGACCTCCTAAGTGTTAGCAACAATTGTAAAATTGGGCAAACAACTGAAGGAGACATTTCACCAAAGATGATAAGCAAATGGTCAATAAACACATGAAAAGATGATGAATGCCCTTGTCATTAGGGAAATGCAAACCCAAACCACAAGACACACCACCTCATCCCTAGGAGGATGGCTACTATCAGAAACAACAAGAGTTGGGGAGAATATGAAGAAATTGCCGGTGGGTTGTAAAATGGTTCAGCCTCTGTGGAAAAGTGTGCCTGTTTTTCAAAATGTTAAACATACAAATAGCCTATGACCCAGAAATTTCCATTTATAGGAGTGCAGATGGTGCAAATGGTTAAGTACCCACTTGCTAACCAAAAGACTGACGGTACGAATAACAACAAAAAGAGCAGATGTTGAGGCTGCTGATGAACAACCATATACCTCATGGGACGTGGTTCCTTGCTTTGGAGGTTGAGCGTTACGCTTTCATGGGACATCGCAGTTAACTGGCCTAATAACGTGTTGAGTGATTTAACCTCCTAGTTCACTGTGTGGTGCCTGGGGTCTTACAAGCTGCCATCCAAGGCACAAAAGTTGGTCTGTATTCACCTGGAACAACCGAGGAAAAAGTTGAGTCAGGAAAAGGAGGAGGATAAGGAATGTGTGGTAACTGCCTCCATGAACAGCTGCCTCACTGGCCATGAGAGTAGAAGAACAGGAGAGTGCCTGGCTGCCATTACGGAATATCTTCATCGAAACTTCTAGAGCAGAATCCTGATCTAAAGAGGGAAAATGCACAACAGAATTTCAAATTCTTAAGGACTCCAGGCTTCCTGGAGCCATGAAGGCTGGATGAACCCCTGAAGCTATTGCCCTGCGATCATCTTTAAACCTTAAACCAAAAATATCCATTAGAGTCTTCTTAAAATCGAACAATAGTTTAGCTTAAGTAGTAAACAATGAGCCTTGAGCATTCTGCTCTTTAGAAAACTGTGTCTGTGGGATCAAACTGACAACAGCAACTCAGAAGAGCTGACAGTAACCCTAGGGAGCACTGAGTTTATGTTAAGGGGAGAACAACTGAGAAAAGTTCAGTGAGAATGGTTGTGTTACTGGAAGAACATAATCAATGTCAGTAAACGGTACCTGTAGAAAATGTTGAATTGGTGTATGTTTTGCTGTGTATATTCTCCACAACAAAATTATGAAATTATGCAATTAAAGAAAACAAAAGTTGGCACTTTTCACCTGTGGCAAAGATGCCATGATTTGCTTTTGTTAAAATTACAGCAAAAAAACCCTACACTACAGCTCTACTCTGTCACGTGGTCTCACCATGAGTCTAAAATTACCTCAATGATACCTAACAAGTAGATACACAAAAGTCTTGAAAGTAGGGATGCAAACAGCTATTTTTACACCAATGTTCAAACACCACTATTCAAAATAGCAAAAAAGTGTAAAAAAAAAAACAAATGTCCATCAACAGACGCATGGATTAAAAAAAATAGAATATTATTCGGCCATAAAAAGAGATTAAGTTCTCATAAATGTTACGCTATGGATGAACCTTGAAAACTCTATGCTAAGTTAAACAAGTCAGAAACAAAAGTATAAATCTTGTACAATCTCACTTAAGTATCTGTAATAGGCAAGTATATAGAGACCAAATCGTTACTAGGGGAAGATGGGAGAGAGGAGGGGAGTTAATGCTTAGGCGACACCGACTTTCTTCTAATGGTGATGGAAAATCTTGGAAATTGATAGAGGTGATAGTTGCACAACATGGTGAAAGCAATTCACGTTGAATTCTGCATGTAAAAATGGTTGAAAAAGGAAAAAGACTTGTTATATTTATATTACCACACACACACACAGGTACCATGAAATGACACTATTAAGAAGAAAGAAAGAAATTTAGTTTCTTGGTTGGAATGTAAGTGAAAGGAGGGAGCTTTAGATACTGTGAGGATATAGAGAGGAAAACTGGTATTTCTCAGATTTCACACCAACCTCAGGCTGTACTAACCTAAAGAAATAAAATCACATTTCAAGAATTGCAGTGTGTAAAGAATTGGTTTTTTAAGGTAATTAGATCTAGATCACCTGGTTAATATGTGAAAAAAAGACTCCTTCCATAATAATAATTAAATATATATGTACACACAAAACAGGAACTATAATTCATAGCAACTTTAAAAAAGATTAAGCACTGGCACTCTCAATAATTTCTCCAACAGGACACTGAAATATAGACACTTGAAATTTGCTCCATAGGGTTTTCAGCGCTGTGACCTTTCAGGAGCACATAGACAGGCCTGTCTTTCAAGGCACATCTGGGTGAGTTCAATCCACCAACCTTTCCGCTAATAATCTGAACCTTTTCCGCCACCCAGGGCCGCCCTACTTCACTCTTTCACTTTGTAAAATAATTCTTATACAAGATGAGGGACCTTTTCAACACTGCAGTGTCGCTGACCCTCTAAGATCTGAAGTATATGGGTTAGTGGCGTTACAAGGGCCTCCCACCTTCCCTTCATTCCTAATTTTCGCCGCTCTGACTCTAGGAATACGCAGGCTTTGTGCTCCAAGAAGCCGTGGACTTTTTAAGGACTGTGCTTCCTTGGTAGCAGAAACAATGGTTCTGAAACAGGCTGTCAGCCATAGTGGAAACCCCAGGCAACACCCCTCCCCCCCCCTTTGTCTTGCTAACCACAAGCTTGTTTTGAGCAGGAAGTCGCAGCAGGTACTGGCTGGGTCCATTGACTAGCCCTAGTTACACCCTGAAGCATGCACAGATTGAAATCACATCCTTCACCTGACCCTCCCCCCACCCCAATATAGGCAGGGGAGGGCTAAAGGCAGAAGACTCCAGGTACCAAACCCAGCCCCTGAGGCCACTGGAAACCAAAAGCTCCCCAACTCCCCTAGTCAGCCAGCATGTGGCCATAAGGTCACTAGACCCCAGGTGCTCCTTGTATGTGCAGACAATAAACTTGCCACTTTCTGTTGCCCTTGCAATCAGTGTCCATCTTATTTCAATCGGCTAATAAGACAGGGCAAGAACCCGAGTGGTTAGGTTACAGTTCAATTCCCAGTACCCAATCTAGCACAGACTACACACCCAGAGTGTTTCATCTCTATAAATCGTTCGTCGCCTGCATTAAGACCGTTCAGCAACATCACATTTTATATCGGACCAACTACGACTGGCTGTATGGTTTCTCACACAATCGTGATGAAAATTTCTGCCTTAACGCCCCAGGAATTCCTCGAAAGGTGCCTGTATTAAATGTTTTCCTCCTGAAACTGGGATAAACGTGCTCCTAAACGTACGTACTATTTCCAATTCATGTTTGTTGATTGCTCATCAGTCCTAAATACATATACCCATTAAAGGAGGAGGTTATATTCCTCGCCACAATCTTCATTTCCCCAGGACCACTAATACTCAACAAAAGTCCTGCCTGATGAAGGACAGAAAAGAAAGAGGAGCCGTTTCAGGCAGGGAGACTGTGATCACTATGCCCCTTGAAGTAACAACAGATTTGCATTTGAGTTCAGACACTACCACTGAGTAGATATTTGTCTACGGGCGAGGTATTAAATTTCTCCGAGATTATTAGACTTCTGTAAAACGTTACAAATCGTCGCTCCCTGGCAGTGGTGTTTGGAGGCTCAAAGAAGGTCCCTTAGACGAAGTCCTCGACCCCGTGCCCAGTCCTCCAGAAACAGCTCAGTAAACGGTAAATATACGCAGGGGCCAACAGTGACTGAGGGCTGAGGAGCAGCTCAAGGTAACCGCGCACCTGTGTCTCCACAACACGTGGGGACGCGCCATTCACACGCCGGGAGCGACCCGAGCCCCCAGGAGGCCCGGGACCCTGCATGTCTCCGCGTTTCCTTAGCAGCACAGGTCTGGGCGGCTCCCACCACCTCACCTGTCCACGCACCGACACACACAGGCCTCCAGGAAGCAGTTGCTGCCACACACCGGAGGAGCCGGTCGGACGCCGACCAAGGAGGCACACTTCCGCTTCCGGTGAGCAGGAGAAGCAGCAGGACTCCAACAGGAACACAGGAACTAGTGATTCATCTCATTCATTGGATATATGGGAAAAAGTAAAACAAAATAGCAATGAAAATATTCATGAATTTATCAAGGAAAGCAGGTGATATGGCCAGGTAGCATTCAAACCAAGGAAGCATTGAGCATTGCATATTTGCAATTTATTTGTCTAACAGAGCACACACGAGTAGGAAAAAAATAAGCATATAAAATCACAGCTGATCTTAGGTACAATCAGGTAGGTTCCAACTCATAGTCACCATACGTACGACAGAACCAAACACTGTCCGGTCCTGCACCATCTTCACAACCATTGCTATTCTTGATCCCATCATTGCAGCCACTGTGTCAATCCACCTCATTTAAGGTCTTCCTCTCTTTCGTCTACTTTAACAAGCATGATGTCCTTCTCCAGGGACTTCTCCCTCCTGATAATGGCCAAAGTACGTCAGACGAATTCTCGCCATCCTCGCTTCTAAGTAGCATTCTGGTTGTACTTCTTCCAAGACACATTCCTTCGTTTTTCTGGCAGTCCATAGTACATTCATTATTCTTCACCAACACGGCAACTCAAAGGCATGAGTTCTTGAGTCTTCCTTATTCATTTCCAGCTTTTCTATGCACATGAGGTGATTGAAAATACTATTGGTTGGGTCAGGTGCACCTTATTTCTCAAAGTGATATTTCTGCTTTTAACAGTTTAAACTGGTCTTTTGCAATAGTTTTGCCCAATTCATCATTTGATTTCTTGACTGCTGCTTCCATGGGTAAAAGTTTCTGTAAAAAATAGCTCTAAGAAACTCAATAGGAGGATGCTCTTTAGTAGCAATTACAGAGGGGCAAATCAAAACCATAGACATACTATTTCACTTCCACTAGGATAGCCAAATTAAAAGAATCAAGAAAAAAAAGTTAGGATGTAGGGAAATTGGAAACACCTATTGCTAGTCGGAATGCAAAATGGTAAAGCCCTCCAGCAAAACTGTAGTGTTTCCTCAAAACTAAAAATAGAACTTTCATGTGACCAAGCAACTCCACTCCTACTTACATAACCAAAAGACTTGCAAGCAGAGGCTCAGAGACTTGTACATCCATGTTCACTGCAGCACTGTTCACAATAGCCAAAAAGTAGAAACAACGTAAATGCCCATCTACATTTGAACGGATAAACAAAATGTAGAAGAAATGAACTATCAGTACACATGCTACAATACGGATGGAGCTGGAAGACATTCTGCTGAGTGAAATAAGTCAATCGCAGAAGGACAAATACTGTACGACTTGACTGATGTAAAAATGCAAACCCAAATCCACCGCCATCCAGTCGATTCTGACTCATGGGCAATCCTATAGGACAGAATAGAACCGCCCTATAGGGCTCTAAAGCTGTAATATTTACGGAAGGAGACCATTACATCTTTCTCCTGTGGAGTGACTGGTGAGTTCAAACCGCCAACCTTTCAATTAGCAGTCGAGTGCTTAACCACTCCGATACCAGGGCTCCGGAAAAAGACAAGAAAAGCAAATGTGTGGAGAAGAAATTTCATTAGTGGTTATTGAGGTGAGAGGGAAAGGAAAACGAAAATGAGATGGGGTTAAAGGTGATAGAAATAAAACATTGATTAAGGGCAGTGTTGCACGGCTGATTATTCTAATAACTACCGGTAAGTTGGAACCTGTAAAAAGTTGAATTAGCAAAATTTGTGTAATATATTCACAACACTAACAACAACAACAAAAGTTCTTGCTGAGGCTGCTTAAATCTCATGAGATTTAGAGGTTTATGACCATGGTTTCATGGGACATCCCAGTTAATTGGCCTAATGACATGTTTAGTGCTTCTGTTCTACCTTCTAGTTTGTTGTGTAGCACCAGGTGTCTTAAAAGCTTACAAGCTGCCATCCAAGGTACACAGGTGGACTCTGTTCACCTGAAGCAACAGAAGAAGGAGAGTCAAGAATAGGAGGAAGATATGGAATACGTGGCTAATTGGCTTCATGAACAACTGCCTTCTTTGCCATGTGATCAGAAGAACTGGATTGTGCCTGGCTACCATTAGTGAACATTTTGATCAAAGATTTCATAAAAGAATCCTGATGAAAACGGGGAAAATGCAGGACAGAATTTTTAAAAATTCATGGACTCCAGACTTCCTGGAGCCAGGAACGTTGGATAAACCCCTGAAACTCTTCCCCTGAGATAATCTTTAAACCTTAAACCAGTAAGAATTCCCTGAAGTCTTCTTAAAACCAAACGATGTTTAGCTTAACTACTGAAAAATGTCTGCATTGAGCATTATAAACTTTTAATGACTATAAGGTATCAAATTGACAGCAACAACTCCAAAGATTTGACAGGAATCTCAGGAGTCAGTGAATTTATGTTAATAGGGGAAGAACAGCTTAGAAAAGGATGATAAGAATGGTTACACACCTTGAAGAATATCATCTGTCACTAAATTGTACATATGGAAACTCCTGAATTAGTGTATGGTTTGCTGTGCATATTCCCAACAAAAACAAAAACATTAGAAAAAAATTTTTAGATTCAACAAAAGATATATAACAAAGACTGTTTAAAAGATTTATTGAATGTTATGAGTTACATGAAATGTGTTGTCAAATCAGAAGTGTCAAATTTTCTTTGGGTTAAAAATTTATGTGTCAGCGTGCCTGATACTAGACAACAAGCACATGATACTGTCATAATTTTATTTTTTAATTAGTCATTATTTCTTTTGAATCTAGCATCATCTGAGGCAATGTCTTTAATGGGGAATTCCCATCATTTACCTATGGAGGTTTTTTTTTTTTTTAATTACTGTTCAGATGTTTAGAGACTTAATCCAAAACACCAAATCCAAACCTATTACTGTGTAGTCAATTTTGAGTAGAACTACCCCATAGGGTTTCCAAGGAGTGGCTGGCGGATTTGAACCAACTAACCTTTGGTTTAGAAGCAGAGCTGATAACAACTGTGCACCAGGGCTCCAAAAACTTGATGACCTTGTTATACTTGGGGTATCCTGTATTTTTACGGAAATAACGAGGGCCTTCTGTTTTTCTTTGCCAACTGCACTTTCCCCTCACAAGGCATTTTCATAAGTGCCACTATGCCAATTTTTTTCATGTTGCTGTAATAAAAACTAGCATACAGCGCTTAGCAAAATACTTCATGGGAAAAGGCACGGTTGCAAAACAAAAGTAGAAGGTACACATTGTTTCTGTAAAAATATGGTATCCTGACTATATAGTATTACATCTCAAGATTACTATGTGTTATATCCAAAGTTCTTTGAAGATAAGGTTAGTTATTGTTCAGAATTTTTTTTCCTAAATTTTTTAAATTGACTTCATTTGACTTTGCATTACTTTTGTAATTAATTCCCATCAGATCTTTCATGTTTAAGAATTATTATAAGTTAATCATGGCCTTTTAAAGTTTTGTCGTTTGCATGTAAGTTTTTATCTTGCTGCCTCACTGAAAATGCTTGATCAAAATAGTCCAACAAAAGATGGACTACATTGGACGTATGAAAAAGGTGTGATATTTTGAAGATGGAATACACTAGGCTGAATTAAGATTTCCAGATCTCTCGTGTAGAAGTTGATGGGTTTACAGACTGCTGCTGATCCAGGATTATGTAGAACTGAAAGTAACTACACAGGACTGAGTGGACTAAAAGATTACTATGATTACAGTTACTAGATCAGACTCAAGCTTGAGAACAAAAGAGGACAGAGGAACATACAAATTTAATGGTCTGTGAGGCCAGCTCACAAACCAAGCTTCTACCCTTAAACAACATAAGGGAAAACAAATAGGGATTCCAGTTTCTTAAACGGTATACAGCATTTCTTTGGTAAGATCAAGTCAATTCCACAAAAACACAGGTTTTAGATAAAACCGATTAACTTGCCAGAGTCTCACATGGAGATATATCAGACCCTCTGCCAAAACCTGATCACCAAAAAAAGTGCCCCACAGAGGAAAATAGACAATGCAAATGGGAACTCATTTTCCCAAAGTGATCACTGAAATTCCGAAATTCTACTAAAGTCAGCTTATAGCGTTTTGGAACATGAACCCCAAACCAGTGCCCAGTAGAGGGAGCCCCAGGCTCACCTGTTGTCTTACTCATCTAGTGCTGTTATATCGGAAATACCCCAAGTGGATGGCTTTAACAGCTCTTTTCACTTTCTTCTGAGTGCTCACCACAATTGTCTTTGATGTCCAGAATTCCACCAACACTCTCTTCAAGGCAATCTACGCTTCTACTCTTGGGCACTTTAAAACTCGTCCAGCCTCTATCCATTCCCAGTTGAAAAACAGCTTCCACATATTAGGTATCTGTCAAAGCAGCACCCCACTCCTACTGCCAAATTCTTAGTTACCTAGTACTGCTATAACAGGAATACCACAAGTGGATGGCTTTAATAAACAGAAATTTGTTCTCTCACTGTCTAGAATACTGCAGGTCCAAATTAAGGGTGCCATCTCCGGGGGAAGGCTTTCTCTCTTTTGGCTCTTGGGGAATGTCCTTGTCATCAGTCTTCACCTGGTTAAGGAGCTTCTCTGCCCAGGTTTGCAAGACAACTTTTTCTGAGAATGTACAGGTTAGGTACACTGTTTGTATCCAGGGACCCTGGGGAAAAGCTGACAACATTCTTTCTTAGCTCGGTTACAAAGAGAAACATTTCTTTAGATACCAGATTAAGCCTGTACGAAAATTAACTGTTGTCATGTAAAAGCGGAAATAACAAAATGGAGTCACAAGGCCTAAGCTCGAACTAGCCTTTTCTGGTACACTGAACGCTTCTATTTTGAAAGCTCTTACACAGAGGGAAAGGAAAATCAAAGAAGTATCCACATTGTTAGATTACGTGTCTATCATGGCACAGAGATTGGGATTACTGACCTGTTGATGTCGAGTGGATTACAACTCATAAGGACTCTATAGGACAGTATAGGATTGTCCCATAGGGTTTCCAAGGCTGTAATTTTTACAGAAGCAGACTGCCACGTCTTCCTTCCGCAGAGCAGCTGGTGGGTTTCAAACGCCTATCTTCCATTAGCAGTTGAACACTTAGCCACTGTGCTAACAGGGCTCCTTTTTCATTACGAAAAGATGAAAATAAACACATTTAGATATCCGTAGGTCAAATTCTACTCCACCAAAACTACAATTTAGAAGCTTCCTGACATAAACAACTTGGTTATTTAACTAAAAATGAGAGGTGGCAAACTACAGAATGTGTATCTTTTCATGATTCGAGAACCAACTCACATGATAAGGAAAACAGTTGATGAACTGTTGTAGATGGAAGAAAGGAGAATTCTCTGACTAAACCTCTGTGTTGCACATGCCTTCTTTTATCTGTTAGTTTTGAACTCCCAGCGGATCAACAGTTCTATCCAAGGACTTGTCTGACTTGGACATGCCCACCCAACCTCACGTCTTGGCGATTCTTGGAATTTGAGATTTTAGAGTTGTAAAGACCCCACATCCAGCCTAGTCTCTTATCCAGGTGGGTGAGGGGTAGAACACAGATTCATAGGCCCTCAAGATCTCAGCATAGCAAGGTTTTATAAATTTTTGTACGAGCGACTTATCTGATTTGTAAACTGTTACTTAAAGCACAGTAAAAATAAAAAATGATGAAGAAGGAAATGGTTTGTGAGACATATTTACAACAATCAAAAAAGGGATGCTGAATCTGCTGAAATCTCATCAGATTTGATTTCTTGGGTTGGGCGTTTAGGATCACGTTTTCATGGCATATTCTGATTAATTGGCCTAATAACATGCTTAGTACTGATACTTTCTAGTTTGTTGCATAGTGACTGGTGGCTTAAACACATACAAGGGGCCATGAAAGGCATAGCAGTTGGTCGGTATTCACCTGGAACAACAGAGGAAAAACGTGAGACAGGAATATAAGGAAAATAAGGGAAGTGTACGTAATTGTCTCCATGAAAAACTGCTTCAAGTACCATGAGACCAGAAGAACTGGATGGTACCCAGCTACCATTAATGAACATTTTGATCAAAGACTCTATAGAAGAATCCTCCTAAAAAGGGATAAAATACAGATAAGAATTTCAAAATCTCACGGACTCCGTCTTCTTGAATCCATAAAGGTTGAATGAACCCCTGAAACTATTGCTCTGAGATAAACATTAATGCTTAAACCAAAAATATCCCCTGAAGACTTCTTAAAACTGAACAGTAGTTTAACTTAACTACTAAAAAATGCATGCCTTGAGCGTACTACCCTTTTAAGAACTATCTATGTGGGATCAAATTGACAACAGCAGCAGGGAAGATTAGATCGGAAACTTAGGGAGCAATGAATTTATGTTAAAGGGGGAAGAAGAACGCAGAAAAGGAGGATGAGAATGGTTACACAACTTGAAGAATCAATGTCACTAAATGGTACATGTAGAAACTGTTGAATTGGTGTATGTTTTGCTATGTGTATACTCAACAACAACAAAATAAGTAACATTCAGAGAAGGTCCTTATCTCTTCTGAGCTGCTTCTGAGTGTTCTTCATGTGGCTTGTCAACTCTCTTCCTCCATCTCAGTTTCTCTGGCTTACTTGTTGGGTCTCTTTTATATCTCAAAAGACATTGACTCAAGACACAGCCAGCACTAATCCTGTCTCATTAACATAACAAAGGCAACCCATGCCCAAATGGGAATATAAGCACAGATATACAGGGCAGGATTCATGACAATACTTTTGGGAGAGAGAATTCAGTCTGTAACGTTCCACGCTTTGGCCCCCAAATTGAATATATCTGCCACATGCAAAACCCATTCACCCCATCACATCATTCCAAAAGTCTTAAATCAACTCTAAGTTCAAAATCTCATCTTCCAAGTCATCTAGATCAAATACGGGTGAGACTTGAGGCATATTCCAACCTCGGACAAAATTCCTCTTCATCTGTGAACCTGTGAAATCTAGGCTACAAATTATCTGTTTCCAAAGTACAATAATAGAACAGACACAAGGTTGACATTTCCATCACAAGAGGGGCAAATTAGAGGGCAAGAAGGGATAAGGGGCACCACATAAGTCCAAAACCCAGCACCCCAACATATATTATCCCTCAAGTCTTCAAAATAATCCTCTGTTCTCTGAGAACATCCAGGCAATGACCCTCCATTCCACAGTCTAGGTGTTGACCATGATCTTTGGATTCTGGGTGTAGGCCCCTGAATCCTGAGCTTCAACTTGGCCTTTGAGGCCCACTGCGATGGCAACACTGCTCCCTTGCCTTGGGCGGCCCCATTCTTCTAATCCCTCCAGCAACCCCACCACCTCAAACCCAATAAACCCTGTTCTTTTTTGTATGTGTGCTTTAGTTGAAAATTTACAGCTCAAGTTAGTTTCTCATACAAAAGTTTATACACACATTGTTATGTGACCCTAGTTGCTGTCCCTGTAATGTGACCACAGATTTCTCCTTTCCACCCCGGATTTTCCGTGTCCATTCAACTAGCTCCTATCCCTTTTGCTGTCTCATCTCGCCTCTGGACAGGAGCTGCCCGTTTAGTCTTGAGTATCTGCTTGAACTAAGAAGCACACTCTTCATGAGTATCATTTTATGCGTTATAGTGCAGTCTATTCTATGTCTCAAGAGTTGGCTTTGGGAATGGTTTTAGTTCTGGGTGAATAGAGAGTCCAGGGGTCATGTTTTCTGGGGTTCGTCCAGTCTCTGTCAGACCACTAAGTCTGGTTTTTTACTAGAATTTGAGTTCTGCACGGTGCTTTTCTCCTGCTCTGTCAGGGGCTCTCTATTGTGTTCCCTGTTAGGGCAGTCATTGGTGGTAGCTGTGCACCATCTAGTTCTTCTGGTGTCAGGGTGATGGACCCTCTGGTTTATGTGGACCTTTCTGTCTCAGCACTACACAGTCATTCAAAACCCTTGGCTTGTCAGCATGCTGGGTGCTCTTCCTGACCCTTTGACTGTGCTGGTACTTTCTGTGCAGTGAAATCCCCCGCTATTTCTGTGAGCTCACCAAAGTCCTCAAGCTTGCCTACTCCAACACCTTCATCAATAACCTTGTGTTATATATTGTGACAGACGTCATGGTTTTTCTTCCTCTTGCTTGGATCCTTTTCATATATGCCAAACTGCGTATTATATACTGAGCATCTGAAGAAAGGAAGGCAAGTGACTTAGTTACCTAGAGTTGCTGTAACAGAAATACCAGAAGTGGGTGGCTTTACCAAATTTGTTTTCCCACAGTTTAGGAGGTTAGAAGCCTAAATTCAGGGTGCTGCCTCTAGGGAAATTCTTTCTCTTTCTGTCGGCTCCAGGGGAACGTCCTCGTCTCAGGTCGTGTTCTTCTGTTCCTTGATGATCTTCACGTGATGTGGCATCTGTTTCCCTCGATCTCTGCGTGTTTGTTTGGTTGCTTCCTTAAAATTTCTCTTTTTATATCTCAAAAACAGATTGGTTTAAGTAAGTAAGATTTCTGAGATTACAAAAATGATTCGTACTATCTTCACTAACACTGTCTCCTTAACATAAGAAAACCCACTCCCAGGCGGAATTATAACCACAGGGATAGGGTTTAGGATTTACAACACAGATTTCTGGGGGACACAACTCAATACATAACATTTTACTTTTTGACTTCCCCAAATTCATGCTCTCACCACATGCAAAAAACATTCTCCATGGCCCACCATCCTAAATTTCTTAAATCGACTCCAAGGCCAAAATCTCATCTTCTGAAACCTGTAAATGAAATATGGGGCAAAATTACTTTGCATCTGCAAACCGGTGAAACCTAGACTACAAGTTATCTGTTTCCAGAGTACAATGGTGGAACAGGCACAAGGTAAACATTTCCATTACAAATGGTTGAAATCGGAGGGAAAGAAGGGATAATGGGCACCAACCAAGTCCAAAACCCAGCAGAACAAATTTCATTAGTTCTCAAGGCTTGAAAATAATCCTCTGTTCCTTGAGAGCATCTGGGCAATGTTCCCACCCTCCAGAGCGTGGGTGTTGGCCATGCTTTCTGGATTCTGGTTGGAGGTCTCTCGGCTTGGGGTTTCACACCTAACTTCCAAAGCCACTGGGTTGGCTACTCTGCTCCCTTGGCTTTAGGTAGCCCTATCCTCCTAGTCTGCCTGAGTGGCGACTATTTCCCCTCGACCCTGGCAGACACCATTCTCCTGCCCCTTGAGCATGCCATCCCCACTCCCTCAGCTTTCAGCAGCAGACCAATCCTCTTGGCACAACTGAATGGCAGCCCCACATGCCAAAACCGAGTTGGTGGAGATTTAAGTCTTTGAAACCTAGGAGGGTGTGTCTGCACCCTTTGAAACCCAGGAGTTCTTGGCTCCACCCTTCGACAATCAGTCAGCCCTGGTTCTAGTGTTCCTTCCAACTTCTCTACTGATCTCAGAGCAGCTGCAGGGATTATTCTTCTTTTGGAGGACAACAGATGTAGCTCCTCTGCCCATTTTCTTGCCTGTAGAATTCCAAGAGGCAGAGGTCTTTCCTTTTGCAGCCACATCCTTAGCAAACATTCTAGGACACATGTCCTTAGTTTCTTCAACAGAATTTTCCAAACCTTTAAATTCTATTCTCATGTTGCACAGTTCATTTTTAAGTCCATCTCTTTCCTCTTGCATTTTACTATTAGCAAAAGAAGAAACCATGTGACCTCTTTAAGACCTTGCTTAGAAATCCCCTTGCCCTTATATCCCGGTTCATCAGTTATAAGTTCTGCCTCCCACAAAACATTTGGACATAATTCAGGCAAGCTCTTTGACGTTGCCTAAAAAGAATTAGTCCTCCTCCATCGTCCAATCACAGGTTCACCTTTTAAAGCCCCAGCAGAAGCACATTTAATGTCCACGTGTCTAGCAACATTCTGTTGATGGCACCAACCTACTCTCTGAAATGATGGAGAATTTTCTCTAGGGCTCTCCTCACTTCTTTCTGAGCCCTCACCAGAATTGCTTCTGATGTCCATAGTTCTACCGACCTTCTCTTGAAGACCATCTAGGCTTTGACTATTACGCACATTAAAACTCTTCCAGGCTTTTCCTATTACCCAATTCGAAAACCACTTCCACATTTTAGATATTTTTTAGAGCAGCATCCCACTGACCCATAACAAATTCTTAGTTGTCTAGTGTTGATATAACAGAAATAACACAAGTGGGTGGCTATAACAAACAAAGCTATTTTCGCAACAGTTTAGGGAGCTGGAAGTTCAAATTCAGGGCACCAGCTCTAGGGAAGGCTTCCTTTCTCTGTGGCCTCTGAGGAAAGGTCCTTGTCTCTTCTCAGTTTCTGATCTCAGTTTCTTGCTTATCTTCATGTGGTGTGGAATCTGTCTTCCCCCAGCTCTGCTTGTCTGCTTGATTGCTTGCTCAATCTGATTTTTTTTTACATCTCGAAAGAGATTGACTTAAGACATACCTTACACTGATATTGCCTCATTAACATAAACAAGAAACCCCACTCCCAAATAGGACTATATCCACAAGTATAGGGATTAAGGTTTATAACACATACTTTTGGGGGATACAGATTCGATCCGTAACGGGAAGTATAAAGCATTTTCTCCTGAGGGTCTCACCTCTCTTTTGTCTCCTCGTTCTACGAAGCCTGCTGCTTATGTCTGAATACTATCTCTCTATGATCACTTGGGCAGGGGTCTTTGACGTTCTGTACACGTTGGTCGCTTCCATGACAAAGCCCTTCATCTACAACTTGGTGAACAAAGGCATAAAGGGAGCCCTGCAGACATTTCTCTACAGTGAGTCTTCCTGCCAGAGACATCGCCAATGTCCTGTGCTGGACACATGAGTCCACGGGTGATGGAACAGTGCAGTTAATAGTGTGAACTCTTAGGTTTTCCTTTCCTGGCTTGAAAATCTTGATGCCACCTTAATAGAAGGTGGTTTTGAGAAATATGCTTAGCTCCCCTGTGCCTCAGTTTCCTCATCTGGGAAAGAGAGGCTATGACAAAGTGTGCCACATGTGGTTGATATGAGGATTAAATGAGCTAATATGGTAAATCACCAGCACAAGAAATACCACGTGAAGTTCCAAGTAGATGTTGGCTATTGTTATGTAAAAGGGAAGTTTTGATGTGTCCCTGGATTTTGTCCCATACTGTTAGGCCAGTTTTTGGCCACGTGCAACGGCTTCCACCAGGGCTCCATAGCCCAGGATGCATGTAGGATGTTCAGCAGCCTCCTTGACCTCTAAAACACTAGAGTGTATTAGCACGTGCCTCCCTCGCAGTGTTTCCAGATATTGCCACATATCCTGAGGTGGAAAATGATCCCCAGTTGAGAATCACTGGTGTAGGGGGAGTGTCTCCAAAACAGAAAGAAAACATTTCATAAGGCTATAAGGAAATAAATGGGGACTACATCCTTGTCACATCTGGGAATTTGGGAAATATGATTAGGGACTGGACTTGTGTTAAAAGAGTAGCAGGGATGGAGACTTACAATTTTCCTAGATTCGTATTTTCTACAATTCACTCCCCCCCCCTTTTTTTTTTTTTAATGTGCCTTTGTAATCCTTGGCTAAAGAGTGAACCTCAGGAGTGAGTTCAGGACTGCGTTAAAAGGCTGTCTGGGGGCCATACTCTCGGGGTTTCTCAGTCTCTGTCAGACCAGTAAGTCTGGTTTTCTCTTGTGAGTTTCGATTTTGTTCTACTTTTTCCTCCAGGTCTGTCTGGGATCCTCTATTGTGATCCCTGTCAGAGCAGTTGGTGTTGATAGCGGGGCACTATCTGGTTGTGCTGGACTGTCTGGTGGAGGCTGTGGTAGTTGTTCATTACTGCTTTACCTTGTGTCTGTGCTGTTCTTCATTATTCCTTGCTCCAGACAAGGTGAGAAAAGTGGAGTATCTTAGATGGCCACTCACGAGCTTTTAAGACCCCAGATGCTACTCAACAAAGTAGGATGCAGAACACTTACCTTTTAAAGTGTGTTATGCCAATTGAGCTAAATATTAATGAGTCAATGGTCCCTAGCCCTCAGTCCAGTAATTCGGTGCCTCAGGGAATTTGGATTTGTCTATGAAGTTTCCATGACCTTGGCTTGATCAAGTTCTGCTGACTTCCCCAGTATTCCCTAGTGCCTTAGCCTTCATCAAAGCTTCCTCTTAACTATTCACGAGTATTTTTCTTTCCCTCCTCGCCCTTCCATTGTAACCGTCAAAGATTGTTTCTGTGTGTAAAACTTCCTGAGTTTTTTAATAGTGGTCTCGAACAGTATTCGTCCTTTTGTGATTGACCCATTTCACTCATTAAAATGCCCTCCCAACTCATCTGTGTTGTGAGATGTTCCGCAGATTCATCATTCTTCATTATATTTGCATAGTATTTCATTGTGTTCAGGTACCATAGGTTGTTTACCCATTGTCATGGGTTGAATTGCATCCCCCCCCAAATATCTCTCAATTTCGATAGGTCATCATTCCCTTGTATGATTGTCTACCATTTTATCTTCTGATTTCTCTATGTGGTGTAAATCCTAACACTATGATGTAATAAGATGAATTAGCGGCAGGCAAAAAAAAAAAATTTTTTTTTATATTGATGAGGTCTACAAGCCTAGGTAGTGTCTTAAGGCGATCTCTTCTGAGATATAAAAGAGAGAAACCATCAGAGAGACATGGGGACCTCATACCGCCAAGTAAGCAGCGCCAGCAGCAGTGTGTGTCCTTTGGACCTGAGGTTCCTGCACTGGGATGCTCCCAGACCAAGGGAAGACTGATGACAAGGAACTTCCTCCAGAGCCAGCACAGACAGAAAGTCTTCCCTTGGAGAGGACAGTGCCTTGAATTCAGACTTCTAGCCTTCTGGACTGTGAGAGAATAAAATTTCTCTGTGTTAAAACCATCCACTTGTGGCATTTCTCTTATAGCAGCACTAGATGACTAAGACATCCATTCACCTGTCGATGGGCACTTAGGTTATTTCCATCTTTTTGCTATTGTAGACAATGCTGCAGTGAACATGCGTATGGGTATGTCTATTTGTGTGATGGCTCTTATTTCTCTAGGGTATATTCCTAGGAGTGGTATTGCTGAATCCTATGGTATTTCTATTTCTAGTTTTTTTATGGAAGCACCAAATCGTTTTCCAAAATGGTTGTACCCCTTTACATTCTCACCAGCAGTGCGTAAGAGTTCCACTGTCCCTTGTCTTAGTCATCTAGTGCTGCTATAACAGAGATACCACAAGTGGATGGCTTTAACAAAGAGAAATTTATTTCTTCACAGTAAAGTAGGCTAAAAGTCCAAATTTGAGACGTCGGCTCCAGGGAAAGGCTTTTACTATCAGCCTTCTCCTCAATCTGTCCCAGCTTTGGAAGCCTCTCTGAGCAGGGACCCTGGGTCCAAAGGACAAGCTCTGCTCCCGGCAGTGCTTTCCGGTAGGAGGTTCCCCTGTCTCTCTGCTCACTTTTTTCCTTTTATCTCTCATGAAAGGTGGTGCATGCCACACCCCAGGGAAACTCCCTTTTCATTGGATCAGGGAGGTGACCTGGTAAAGGGTGTTACATCCCACGCTAATCCTCCTTAACATAAAACTACAATCACAAAATGGAGGACAACCACAGAATAATGGGAATCATGACTTAACCAAGTTAATACATTTCCGGGGGGACATAATTCAACCCATGACATCCCTGCAACCTCTCCAGCATTGATTTTTGGGTTTTTGTTGTTGTTGTTCTTACGTGCCAATAATGTTGGGGTAAGAAGGTAGCTCATAGTTTTCTTTAACTTAATGTGGTTTAGGTTAAAGTTTACACATCAAGTCAGTCTCTCATACAAAAAGCTGTGCAGACCTTGCTATGCAGTCCTAGCTGTGCTCCCCTTAACGAGACAGCACATTCCTCCTCTCCACCCTGCATTCCCCGTGTCCATTCAGCCAGCTCCTGTCCCCCTCTTCCTTCCCATCTCGTCACCACACAGGAGTTGCCCACATAATCCTATGTGTCTGCTTGAGCCATGAAGTTCACTCCTCAGCAGCATCATTGTCTTATAGTCCAGGCCAATCGCTGTGTGTAGAGTTGGTTTCGGGAATGGTTCCAATCTTGGGCTATCAAAGGTTCGGGGACCTTGGCTGTCAGGGTCCCTAGGTCTCAGGCAGACCATTAAGCCTGGGCTTTTTATGAGATTTGAAGATCTGCATCCCACTATTGTCCTGTTCCATCAGGTATTCTCTGTTGTGTTCTCCCAGGGCAATGATCACCAGCAGCTGGGCACCATCTAGTTCTTTGAGTCTCAGGCTGGTGGAGTCTCTGGTTTATGTGGCCCTGTTTCTTGGGCTCGTATTTATCTTGAGTCTTTGGTGTTCTTCATTCTCCTTTGCTCTATGTGGGTTCAGACCAATTGATGCATCTTACATGGCCGATTCCTAGCGTTTAAAACCCCAGCGGCCTCTCACCAAAGTGGAATGCAGACTGTTTTCTTAATACATTTTGTTATGCCAATTGACCGACACATCCCTTGCAACCATTGTCTCCAGACACCTGTCCTTACTACTCTGGCCTTTGAAGCTTTTGGTTGTATTGAGGAAATTCCTTTTGTTTTTCTTCAGTTGTACTTCCCATCGCCTACATTTTTGTCTGCTATCTAGTTAGTGAATATCCCTCTCTCCCTGCCTCGCAGTAGTTTTCATTTGCATTTCTTTAATGGCAGTGATGGTGAGCATTTTCTCAATCCTGTTAGCTGCCCCACATTACCGTTATTAATGAAATTCTGCAGCTTTGGAAGTTATCAGAAATGAAATGGAACTCATAAAGATCAATATCCTAGGTTTTACTGAGCTGAAATGGACTGGTATGGGACACATCAGACATTCGTATGACCAACTATGCCAGGAATGACAAATTGAAGAAGAATGGAATTGCATTCATGATCAAAAAGAACATTTCAAGATCCTGCATTACAACACTGTCAATGACACCATAATATCCATATGCCTACAAGGAAGAACAGTGAATACAAATATTATTCAAATTTATGCATCAACAACTTATGCCACTGATGAAGAAATTGAATATTTATTCAACCACAAAGAGAAATGAAGTTCTGGTATTATATGCAAGGTGATCGATGAACCTTGAACACATATTACGAGGAGTGAAATAAGCCAGACACTAAAGGACGAATTTCATACAATTGCGTTTATGTGAAATGTCCAGAACTGGCAAAGGCAGAGAGAACAGTTTATTATTAGTTACCAGGCGCTGGAGGGAGTAGAAATGGGGACTTATTGCTTGTTGGGTACAGAGTTTCTCTTTGGGGTGATGAAAAAAAACTTTTCTTATTCTTTAGGTGAAACATTACACCTTAAGTTAGTTTCTTATTAAGAAATTTACATAGATATTGTTTTGTGGCATTAGTTGGAATCCCCTGGGTTCCCTGTGTCCATTTGACCAATTTCCCTGTCCCTTCCTGCCTTCTCATCCTGCTTTTGGGCAGGAGCTACCTATTTGGTCTTATAAATCTAATTGAACTAAGAAGCACATTCCTCATGCTTATTACTTCCGGTTTTACACTCCTGTCTAATCTTTGTCTGATGAGTGGGCTTGGAGAATGGTTTCAGTTAGCAGTTTGCAGTGTGTCTGGGGGCCAAGGTCTCGGGGGCTCCTCCAGTCTCTATCAGACCATGAAATCTGCTCAAACATGAATCTGAGCTCTGTTCTACATTTTTATCCCGTTTTGTCCGAGACTCTGTGTTGTGTTCCCTGGTAGGACACTCATTGCTGGCAGCCAGGCACCATCTAGCTGTTCTGGTCTCAGGCTGGTGCAATCTCTGGTTCATGTACTCGTTTAGTACCTTGGGCTAAATTTTCTGTGTGTGTTTGGTTTTCTTCATTCTCCTTTGTTCCAAATGGGATGGGATGAAGAATTTTTGAAAGAGGGTTGATGGTTGCACAACATTGTGAATGTAACTAATGCATTTGTACACTTCAGATGGTTAAAATGGCAAAATTTATTTTTTACGTGCATTTTACAATAGTTTTTAAATTCACTTATAAGAAACAAAAACAAATGATGTCTACTTAGTTCATACGAAAAAGATATAAGAAACTTCAATAGATTCTGCAGCCCCTGTTATAAAAACAAAACAAAAATGGGATGCCATAGTTTTCATAGTTTTGAAATTGACTTTGTTTTCAGAGACATGAGGATTTACTGAAAAATTGTGCATCAAGTACAGACTCCCCATGCATCCCACCTACACCCAGTGTTTCTCCTATTGTTAACATGTTGCATTCCTGTGGTGTGGGATATGTTTGTAACAACGGGCACATCAATAGTGAGACGTGGTTTTCAACTAAAATACATAGACTTCATCAGGGTTCACTCTTTGTGTTTATACTCCTATAGGTTTTGACAAATGCATACTGTCATCAGTCCATCATTACATTTCCTACAGAATAGTTACACAGTGGTAAAAATTCCCTGGGCTCCACCTATTCGTTCCTCCTGCCTCTCCCCAAACCCGTGGCAATCAATGATTTTTGTACTGCCTCTACACTTCATACTTTTCCAGAATGCCATAGGCTTGGGATCACACAGGATGTAGCTTTTCTAGACCGGCTTCTTTCACGTAGTGTGGATTTGAGATTCCTCCATAACTTTTCCTACCTTGATAGCTTAATTATTTTCATCACTGAATAATACACCGTTGAATGGATGTCTCACTATTTGTTTACCCATTTACCTATTCAATGACATTTTGGGTGCTTTCAATTATTGTAATTATGTAGAAAGCTGCTATAAACATTTGTGAGCAGGTTTTTATATGGATATATGTTTTTAACTCATGTGGGTAAATACCTAGGAGTGTTACTGCTAGATCAGAATGGGAGGACTGTGTTTAGATTTTGAAGGAACTGTCAGCTTATATTCCAAAGTGGAATTCCCATGGAATACAATTTTTTTCAAAAAACACTCTTAAACCAAATACAAGAAGAGTGTATTTCATTGTATACAAAATAACATCCATAAAAGTATTAACAAATGTAAAACCACATTTCCTCCTGGCTATTCCCTACAGGCTTATTTGTTATAGTCAAGGACTTTCCAAAAGGTAAAATTTAGCTTGGACTGAGAAAGTAACAAACACCGATGAGGACAAGCCCATAGTGAAAATGAAACTTTCATAGGCACAAAGGAATTCGAATGACCCCTTCTTGGAGGTAGTACTGCTTTGTTACACACTGAGAAACTTTGTTCTTTTATCACTGACTTTCAGAAATTTGCTGTTTGAAATTATATAATTAAGGATGAAACACCCCCCTTTTGACAGAGTAGTCTCTCCACAGTGAGATGTTATATGTGATGTGAGGTGTGATGAACAGGGAAGGGCTTTCTCACGCTCCTTACATTCCTAAGTCCTCCACTATGAGTTTTTATATGTCTTGTGAGAGAAGAGCAAGTACGAAAGGCCTTCCCACATTCTTTACATTCATATGGCCTCTCTCCAGTATGAATTCTTCTATGTGTCATGAGGCCTGAGGACTGCCTAAAGGTTTTCCCACATTGCTTACATTCATAAGGCTTCTCTCCACTGTGAATTTTTATATGTGTGGTGAGGTTTGAGAGCTGACGAAAGGCTTTCCCACATTCCTTACATTCATAAGGCCTCTGCCCATTGTGAGTTCTTATATGGTTAGTGAGGTTTCCTGAGTGACTAAAGGCTTTCCCACATTCCTCACATTCATAAAGCCTCTCTCCACTGTGAGTTCGCATATGCAAGGTGAGGTGTGAGGGATCTGTAAAGGCTTTCCCACATTCCTTACATTCATATGGCCTCTCTCCAGTATGAATTCTTCTATGTGTCATGAGGCCTGAGGACTGCCTAAAGGCTTTTCCACATTGCTTACATTCATAAGGCTTCTCTCCACTGTGAATTTTTATATGTGTAGTGAGGGTTGAGAGCAGACTAAAGGCTTTCCCACATTCCTTACATTCATAAGGCCTCTGCCCAGTGTGAGTTCTTATATGCTTAGTGAGGTTTCCTGACTGACTAAAGGCTTTCCCACATTCCTCACATTCATAAGGCCTCTCTCCACTGTGAGTTCGCATATGCGAGGTGAGGTGTGAGGGATCTGTAAAGGCTTTCCCACATTCCTTACATTCATATGGCCTCTCTCCAGTATGAATTCTTCTATGTGTCATGAGGCCTGAGGACTGCCTAAAGGCTTTCCCACATTGCTTACATTCATAAGGCTTCTCTCCACTGTGAGTTCTTATATGTGAAGTGAAGTTAGAAGAATACCTAAATGTTTTCCCACATTCCTTACATTCGTAAGGCCTCTGTCCATTGTGAGTTCTTATATGTGTAATAAGGGATGAAGCCTGACTAAAGGCTTTCGCACATTCTGTACATTTATATGGCTTGTCTCCACTGTGAGTTTTTCTATCATTAGTGAGATGTGAGGAACACTTAAAGGCTTTTCCATATTCCTTACATTCATAAGGTCTTTCTCCACTTTGAATCCTTCTATGTACAATGAGGTTTGAGGATTGCCTAAAGTCTTTCCCGCATTCATTACATTCATAAGGCCTCTCTCCAGTGTGAGTTGTTATATGTGTAGTGAGGTATGAGGGCCAACCAAAGGCTTTCCCATGTTCCTTACATTCATAAGGCCTCTCTTCACTGTGAGTGCCTAAATGTGCAGTGAGTGCTGAGGAAAAATTAAAGGCTTTCCTAAATTCCCTACATTCATAGGGCTTATCTCTGTTATAGAAAAGGAGGGATAAAGGGTCACTAGAAGAACTTTCTTTACATTCACCCTTGTGACCTCTCACATGTGTCCAAAAGGACGAGAAACTATAGAAATCTTTCCCATACTCATTACATTTATACTGATTGTCACTAGTGAGTGTTGTCACAGGATTCTTAAGAGTTGAGATACAAATGAAATCCTTCCCACATACCTCACATTTATGGGGTTTCTTGCCACTAAGAGGTCTCATAGGAGTGGTACCACCACAGGCTTCTCTACACGCAATAAACTGACAGGCATGGTGGTTATGTGATGAGGGATCCATGATGGCTTTTTCACAGTCAGAGCATTCAAAAGGATTTACTTCTGGAGGATTTCTTTTCTGCACGGTAAGATTTGGAATCCGCCTGAAGGTTTTCCCACACGGATTGTCTCCATTTTTTTCACGGAGGTGTTCTACTGTATGAATTCTGTTAAAAACAGGCAACATGTTGTTGGAAATCAATTATTTCCACTTCACCATTACCTAACAAAGCGAACATGCAGTTTTTCGCTTGACTTCTCTCCTGTTTCATACTTCAAATCATCTAGCAGAAATAGTACCATAATCGTCACTGCTTTTCTAAAATATGAGGCTTTCTGATCATTGTGTTTAAGTGAAATATGTTTCAAATACTCAATGTCTGACACACATTTATGAAAAGGTTGTGAAAATTCTCTGAACACGTAAGTTTTCAGCAAAGTTTATACATACACAATATACGTACACATATATATATATTTATATATGTATAAGCACATATCAGAGCTTCAAACTGGTCTGTATTGCTTCAACAATTGCCCACGTAAATAACGGCAGTGTTCGCGTTGGATATCTGTTGCCCATCGGATTTCAACCTGTGTTGGGAACAAACCACAGAGCCCTGAACAAAGATGGCAGCCAATCTCACAGCTTTCAATGTGCATCGCTGCCCACAGTACTGTCAATAATCTGATCTGCATGAATTCGAAAAAGTGTCAGGAACCTGCTGCAGAACACTCAATAACAGGACTGTGACAAGCAACACACATTCAAAGCAGTGTAGTGGGACATCGTCTTTGTGCAGGGCACTGCCAACTATTCTCTGCTCAGGTCAAAATCCAACAGGCTATGCAATGTGTACACCATCCTTCTTTATGTTTGCAATTACTGAACTGTTCTGAAACAGTTGGAAGCCTTGGTATATACACATCAACATATGAATGTGTATTTTAACGTCATCACAACTTAGGATTTTCTCCAGAAGCACCGTTTTCTCTTGTTGGAATGACACTCACCTCAAGCGACTCTCTTGGTTTTTATGATCATCTTTCTTACTGTGTGATTCAGAGGTTTCTCCTAACATGGAGGACCAGGTGTTATTTTTTATGTATCCCACCATTATATCTTTGCTGGGTAACTTTTCTCCATCCTTAAGGTTTCCAAAGTCTGACCCAAGAATTCAAGTTGAGGTTCGCAATATGGAACAAATGGAAAGAAATTATTTGGGGAAAAAAGAGCACTGTTAATAAAGACGTAGCCACATTTCACTGTTTCAGCACTTTACCAATGGTTTAGAAGCAGTTTACTAGGACATACTTCTATGAACTTTGACAGTGACGGAGACATGAACAAGCGTAGTTAGAGCTAAGTAGAAATATACTGGACACGATATACATGTAACATTAAAAGAGGAAAAGGATCCGAATAACCGCAGCTGTGAAAGGATTGCTAAAGTCAGAAAAGGAAGCTCAGGTTTCTGTGAAGTTGTGTCTCTGGGAAAACAAATGTGTAGAGCTGACATGGTGCTCAGGAAGAAACGCTTATCATGAGGGAAGACAGTGAAGAGTAATGAGGAGTTCCTTGACATTGAGGCAATACTTTGCTCTTCAGGGTCTCTGAAGATAGACAGGTGTGGGTTGATTTGCAGCAAAATAATCATGTCAAACTTGTAATCAACACAGTAATACTCTACACGGTCCCCAAATACAATACTCTCTGTGCCCCAAAGTGACCCCTAAAGCCAGTGCTTACATTTACAACACTTAAAGAGCCTCAAGGCTTTTAATTACAAGAGAAATGAAAACTAAGTATAATACATACTGCTTTGTGCTCACGGAAAGCCAAGATACATGAGCTCTGTGGGCCAAAGGACCATGCCTCCTTTATTTAATGATTTATTCTCATTCCTCAGCCCAAATTCTGGAGTAAACTTAATGAGTAAAATAGTTTTCTTCACTAAAGGAATAATAGAAAACCGAAAAAAAAAAAAAAGGAATCTGGTCCTACCTACTGAGGCCAGGTTTCTGAAGGTTTCGATCATCACATCTCTGTAGAGTTTCCTCTGAGTAAGATCCAGCAAAGCCCACTCTTCCGGGGTAAAGACCACAGCCACATCCTCAACAACCACTGAGTCCTAAAACATTGACACATTCTGCATCAGCAAGGTACCATGGACTTCAGTGTGTACAAGAATGAAGGGTGAGGCTGACAGTCCTGGGGAACAGAGGATTCTTAGGGATTTGACACAAGGTTCTGTGTACTATCAAGGTCTACTCTAGGGTATGGCCATCAGCCTCGTCCCTTCACTAACTACATTCACTTCCTCACTGATTGCTTTCTGTCTCACAGACGCCCAGCACTGAAATTATCTCTCTACCGTTCGACTGTGACCAATTGCAGTCGTATTCTCCTCTCTCTTTACAGTCTGGAATGGTTAGAAAACATAGCAGACATTAGAGAAATGCTCTCATTCAGATCTTCACTTCCTTGTGAACAAACAATTACCACTCCTTCCGTAAGCCCTACCAGAACACACTCAACAAAACATAAAGCACAGGGTGGAGACAGGATGATGTATAGTAACTGGTAAACACTGCAGAAGGGCAGTTTTGCTTTTGTTTCTCACAACCATGGGAGGACCAGGGGCCAATATCAACACACTGGCAACCCAAACACTGAGCTGGTCATATTTTCTTCAACTCTTGGAGATAAGCATGTGGCTGATTCAGGTCAGGAGACTCTCATTCAACAGAGAGCACCAAGGCCCAAGGTGGGAATGTGATAGGTCCACAAACACAGTCTAATGTTAGAAGAGGACAAGGAGCAAAACATCTGCAGAAACAACAACACCACACCCTTGTGTTTGCTCAGTGAGAAAAGGTTACCATTTCCATCTGGAAACCCTGGTGGCATAGTGGTTAAGTGCTACGGCTGCTAACCAAAGGCTCGGCACTTCAAATCCGCCAGGCGCTCTTTGGAATGTCTATGGGGCAGTTCTACTCTGTCCTATATGGTCGCTAGGAGTCGGAATCAACTTGATGGCACTTGGTTTGGTTTTTGGTTGGGATGACTGTAAAACATGATGAACGTAATCAGTGTCACCAAACTATACATGTAAACACTGTTGAATTGACAAAGATTTTGTTAGGTATAACTTCTACTACAAAAAAATTAATTTTATAAGTAAGCTGAAATGCAGATGGTTTACCGGTTAAATTGCCCGTGGAGCCTAGGAAATAGACTTACACACCAGCCTCTAGGGGCTGTGCTTTAGAATTCTCTCACATTCGCAGCCCCTGGAAGGCACCTAACCATGACTACCTGAACCCTGACCACTGGAAGCCCCTGGTCTGTAAGAGTGACCTTTCTGAAACAGCAGGAATCCGTTGGGTTTCTCGTGTCAAGAGGAGAGAAAAGGCTGCTAAAAGACGCCTTCAGTACTAAAACAGAGTAATTTTAGAGAAAGAAGACTCCTCTTCTCAGGGAAATGGTGACGTGAGCAGCCTATGACATCTCTAATCTGTCCTGGTATGATCGGATGACAGCAACTTTGAACCAGAGCCCAAAGCCAAAGGTCTCCTCCACTGCAGTGGGCGAGGTTATATATTTTAAACTCATCAAAAACCCTGATATTTATTATAGAATGATGATGAAATGTCCCATGTACTGAGCAACTGTGATTTTTCTTTCATGACTCTTCTAAGCAGATATTATTTCAGACAGGTCATAGCTGAGTAAAGTTAGAGATGTTCATTTAATCACATCCTCAGTGTTTCCCACATGGAACTCTGCTGAGCCAGGATCACAATGCAGGTCAATTTCTCTTTAAAGTCTAAATTGCTGACAACTCCATTTCTGTCCATATGCATACAGTTTTGTTGTTATTTTTGCTGTTACCGTCCAATAACAGCATAAAAAAAAAAAAAAAAAGACCCAAACCCAGTAGATGATCTAAAGTCCTCTTGGATAATAGGAAGAGGAGACAAAGGTAAACATTCTATTCAATTCTTACAACCAGGACATACTTCTCCTGGCAAAGCCCTGTGTCTCAGACAAGACTTCTTCCCTCCAGACCCTTAACTGTGGCTACATTTATTCATTAAAATTCATTCAGGTCTTACTGATACAGAGGCTACCGCACATTGGCAAAGCAGCTACAGCAGTGAACAAAACGAACACCCCGATGAACATGGATAGTAAATTCTTTGAGTGGGGACAGTAAATTTAAATACATAAACATGTATATATAACTATCATGTGGCAATGTGTTGTATAAAAGAATTCAGGTCTCTGAGAAGAAACCGTTCTAGAAGGAGGAAACAGCCAGAGCACAGGTCAGAAGGTGTGAAGGTGTCTTGGATGTCTTAGGAAGAGCCAAAGGCCCACGTGGCTGGAGCCGAATGCAATGCAGATGAAAAACCGTCTTAGGAATCTGGAGGGGTGATTGGGGTCAGTGGGCTTATCATGTTCGGGGGAACTCGTTGGCAACTGAAAAGAATCTGGCTTTTAATCTTAGTGAAATGCTGAGTAATTTTACACTTTTGAGCAGTGGAGGAAACTGGTATGATACCTCTCAATCCTTTAAAGACTCAAAGTGCTCCAGTGCCTAGGGGGACTCAAGACCACTGTTCAGAGACATGGGACAAGGATGGCTCTAGAGGGTCGGGGCTCAGCCTCCACAGCCAGAGCTCCTCTGTCTTCAGATTCAGGACAGAAGACTCTGTCATTCAACACAGAACACCAAGAACCGGGAAGGGGGAAGGGGGGATATTAACACCGTGTGATGCTACCTCTGAGAGTCACATAAGGAAGGTGACACCAGATATTCAAATCTTCAAATGCCATGTATGTAAGGATGAAGGCCCCAGAAACAGTGGAGCAAGGTATTAGGGTGCCTCCTAGGGCTCAGTTCCTCAGCCTCCTCTGTCACTGTCTTCTTCACTGAAACCACAGTCCCGCAGCACACGGCTGCTTCCCCAACAATTCAGATCCAGCCTCACCCACATAATGCTAAGGATAACCCAGTTCTGCGTAGAACTCACCATTTTCTTCTCCAGCTTCTGGGAGTCTATGGAATGACGTCTCTGACCCCAAGAAGCTACTTCCAGGAAGAGGGACAGGACTGGAAGCAGAGGCCTGGGCAGTCTGGAGGCAGATGAATAATGTTTGGTCCACACACCAGTGACAGCAATTGAAATCCTTCCTTGTGATTGATGGATGTGCCAGATGGTCGCCTGAGGTCCCCAGCTGCCTGGACTGGACTAGTCCTCCCTGCACCACACCTGAGGTCTGAAATGGAAGAAGGATAGGGAAGAAACAGTGTGGAGGAAGCAGGGACTGACAGGCCTTTGGCCTCCTCCCAGGCTCAGGGCAATGCTCCACCCTGAGGGCCTTTACACTAAAGGCAGAACAGGCTCCAGCCCCCAGAGGACACACCCGCATTCTTCAGGAAGCTCCACAGGCCTCTCCTTTCTGCAACAAGATCACACATGGAGGAATTTACCTCTCCCACAGCATGAGAAGCAACCAGGCCTGGCCAGGCTACAAAACTTGAACCTGATTTCCTCCAGGCACTTAGGGATTCAATGTTCAAGTTGTGGGCTTACCTACGTACCTTTGTTCCTGGTGTCAGATGTCACTGTTATCTGACATTAACATGGATGAAATTTTAAGAACATACTTTTCATATATTGACAATGAACTCATCATGGTTCATTTATTTTTAAGTTATGTGCTGTAAAAACCTTCCACTGTGGCTTTCTAAAACTTTTTCATCTCACTTATGACACTGTAATATCTGATCAGTATTTTTTCTGTTCCTTTGGAATTAACTAACATTTCTTTCTGCCCCTTGACTTGTCTCGTATTTTTTCCCCCTTCATTTTCAAACCATGAGAACACCACTCACTAAGATTTTGAGAAATCTGGGGGGATTCCTGAACACTTTTTCTTCCTGATATAGATCAACAAATAAATCAGAAAATCTTTATGCTTTCACGAAGGACCCGTCTCGTACTTCACTTCCTGTTTCTTTTCACCCTGCTCCCTCTCCAGCTTGAGTCCTATTTCATTTCTTGGTCTCACTGTCAATGAATTCTCTGTTGCAAGATCTTTACACCAGTGTCTCCCCTCTACACGTTATCCTTCTTTTTTTTTATTTTCTGTAATACAGCTCGCTAATTTTAATTCACATCATTATTTCTCGACTAGTATTTCCAGCATAAACCACGAGCTTGTTCAGTATGTGGAAAACTCAAGTCCCATCCCAGAATTTCTCAATCGAAATTTGCATTTCAACCAGATCCGGGGGTTATGCACATTGACAGTCAACCGTGAGAAGCATTCAGTGATGTACAGGAATGAGCAGTCTATGAAGGGATGCCCTTTATCCATCCACACCTCTATTGTATCACTGGCTATCTTCCTGATTCACAATCAATCTGCCCGTCTAGGCCTCCTCACAGTCCTCCCTAATTTGTTCATAACAAGCTCCTGCCTGACATCATTCAATCATCGTTGTCACTTCCAAATTCTATCTGCGGCATAGGAAATGCTCAGTGCCCATCAGTGGCTGTCCATGGGCCTTCCAAAAGCCCAGAGTATTCAGCACGGTTCTAAACGATCTGTTCCAATCCAGCTCACACAAACCTCACCACTCACTTGTTGTTTTCTCTGCTTTAATCATTTCTGACTTCCATCAATGAATAGATAATACTGGGTTCTCTGCTGTCTCAGGGATTTACACATTTATTTTTCCCAACTGAAATACTCTTTCCACCCCCACCCATACAAAATGGTATCAGCTCTACACAACACTGCATGTAGCTAAAAAAAAAACATTTTGTGAATCTTCACTGAGATAATTTCCCTTTTCAAGCAGTTGCACCTCACTCTCGGGTTAGGTCTTTTTAATACAGATATCACATATCCTTAGTTTTTCATTCTTTCTTTAAAACTGTCTCCCAAGCTAGATGATAAATCTATGGGCAGACACTCTGTATTTTGTCTTCTTGTTCCTTCTGGCCTTTGACACTGATCATTGAGGACACACACAGATTATTACCTGTTATATATAGTCTTCAGCAGCACTATCCAAGAGTACTTTATGTGAAGATAGACATGTTCTCTTTCTGTACACTCCAATATGGTAGGCACTAGGCCTATGTGCCTATTCACCACAGAACATATGACTAGTGCAAAGAAGGAACTCTACTTTTAGTTTTAATTACTTTTAATTGAAATAGCAACACACAGCTAATGGGCATCACACCTCTAGTGAACTCACCAGACCCTTAAGCAACTAACAGGGCAGAGAGGGCATGAAAGCTGCCAGCAGCACAATGCAGAGCTTCATAGTTTTGGGCTTGCTAAAAGTCTGTCACATAGGGAAATGGAACATTGCACTCAGTTTGCTTTTACTTGCATCATGAAGGTTAATGTCAACCTCAACTGGATTTACCTCGTTCTGAAAACCTCAATGACATTTAAACATAGAAATGAGTGGGAATAACTGAGGGGACAGGAGGGGCACTTTCTGCAGAGGTGACATTTGAAGTGAGACAAGAATTATAGGAATTATTGGGTTCCTAGAGTTTAAAAGTTTTCCTCTAATCAGCAGAAATACTTGGTGCGAAGGCCGAAAGGCAGGGAAAATGTTGACATGTCTGAAAAAGATTTTTCTAAAAAGATGTCAAGAGCCTATGAAATATGAGGGTGTTCTCAATTTAAGTCAGATGTGGAGGGTCTTGCCAAAGAGGGTAAAATATGTGGATTTTTTCTGGATGTGATTGAGAGTTGGCTTGGTTTACATTGTTGATATCTGCCTCTTGCTGCTGGGTGGAGGCTGTAACTTCCTCTGAAAAGAGAAATAGGAGAAGAAAGTTCAGAGCTGCCTTCCTAAGGGAGCTCCCCTCTCACGGTAGCTTGGACTGTTTCCCTGAATGCAGTGAATGAATGAAGGCTGGTGCAGCTTACCGGCTGGGAAAGCCAGGTGAGAAGTAGATTTGTTCAGGTGAGATTTTAAAAGCTCTGTCTTGGACACGTTAGGTTTCAGAGCGTTACAGTCCTTAGTGTTCCAGGTGGGCTATGGGAAGGACTTGGTGTCTGAGTCCATTCGGACCCAGGAGCCTGAATCTCATCCTGTGGGCCGTCTTCTGCTGGCCACGAACAATCACACTGTGTCCTCTGAAACAGGCTGCATTCCCACTTCTGAAGCTGCAAGCTAAAGGAGAGGAAGAGCAGAGTGTTGGCACGGATGAGGCCTTTAGCAAATAATTAATGGCTCCTGGCACAGATTCTAACGTCTGACAGCAGACATTTGGTTTCTGTACTAAGGGACTGGACGAGCTTGATGCAGACCAGGGGATGGTAATTACAGTCAACTTCTGGATGAAAAGCTTCTTTTTTTCTGCTTGACTTTCAAGGCTGTGTGAAGACTTCTCCTGAGTGAAGACATCCCTTATTTTAACTGAACCACTGCTTATAGTTGTACACGTTACAGTGAATTCTTTAGATCTTTGTAAACACTCAGGCGTATTTGGAAGAAGCATGTGAACCTGCCTTTTTGGTAACTTTGAAAAACGCCAACATGGAACTTCATGTGGTTTAACCTGTTTCGTTGAATAAGAAATTAAATGACTACCGTGTGTGTGTGTGTGAGAGAGAGAGAGAGAGAGAAGAGAATCTAATAAAATGAAGAAAACTTTCTTCGCTGGAAAAAAAAAAAAAAGCTGATACTGTCATGGTATCTGAGGAGCATTTCTTAGATTCTCACCGAGGAAAACTCAGTAGTTTTGAATGAAGGCTTGAATTTGACATGAAGTAACATGACAACAGTCATGTCTCCAAAGGAAAGTCCCATCCAGAATGGGAGTACTCCTAGAATATCTATCTCTAGAGAAGGAAAATAGGAGGCACCACATTATTCAACACCATGTTGAGATTAAAACTGCTGTTCAAAAATTGGTTTTACTGTACGCAGTTTTACAGTTTTTGACTCATACTATATTTTTACAATTTAAAAAAAGAAGCACGTTTCTTTTCTCCACACACTAGCTTTCAACAATGGATTCTGAGCTACAATAGCAAAAAGCTCAAGGAATAAAAGACAAAACAGATCAATTAAGACTCTCAACAAAGGGAAGAGACAATCTACAGAATGGGAGAAAATACACTGAAACCTGTGAGAGCTGGAATTTGAGAGGATTGCCTTCTTTTTCTGGGTCTTGCAATTTTTCCGCCTTTTACGCAGCGCAGCCTTGCCACTTTTTGGTCACTTCTTTAATGGAAAATATTTGAGTTTTCCTACTCTGACAGGTTTCCACCTTAGAGGTTCCAGCTTTCACAGGTTTCACTGCATTTGGGAATCATACATGCCATAAGGGTTTAGTATCCAGGACAGAGAAAGACCTCCTAAGTGTCAGCAACAATTATAAAATTGGGCAAAAAACTGAAGGAGACATTTCACCAAAGATGATAAGCAAATGGTCAATAAACACATGAAAAGATGATGAATGCCCTTGTCATTAGGGAAATGCAAACCCAAACCACAAGACACACCACCTCATCCCTAGGAGGATGGCTACTATCAGAAACAACAAGAGTTGGAGAGAATATGAAGAAATTGCCGGAGGGTTGCAAAATGGTTCAGCCTCTGTGGAAAAGTGTGCCTGTTTTTCAAAATGTTAAACATACGAATAGCCTATGACCCAGAAATTTCCATTTATAGGAGCGCAGATGGTGCAAATGGTTAAGTACCCGCTTGCTAACCAAAAGACTGACAGTATGAACAACAACAAAAAGAGCAGATGTTGAGGCTGCTGATGAACAACCATATACCTCATGGGACGTGGTTCCTTGCTTTGGAGGTTGAGGGTTACGCTTTCATGGGACATCCCAGTTAACTGGCCTAATAACGTGTTGAGTGATTTAACCTCCTAGTTCACTGTGTGGTGCCTGGGGTCTTACAAGCTGCCATCCAAGGCACAAAAGTTGGTCTGTATTCACCTGGAACAACCGAGGAAAAAGTTGAGTCAGGAAAAGGAGGAGGATAAGGAATGTGTGGTAACTGCCTCCATGAACAGCTGCCTCATTGGCCATGAGAGTAGAAGAACAGGAGAGTGCCTGGCTGCCATTACGGAATATCTTCATCGAAACTTCTAGAGCAGAATCCTGATCTAAAGAGGGAAAATGCACAACAGAATTTCAAATTCTTATGGACTCCAGGCTTCCTGGAGCCATGAAGGTTGGATGAACCCCTGAAGCTATTGCCCTGCGATCATCTTTAAACCTTAAACCAAAAATATCCGTTAGAGTCTTCTTAAAATCGAACAATAGTTTAGCTTAAGTAGTAAACAATGAGCCTTGAGCATTCTGCTCTTTAGAAAACTGTCTCTGTGCGATCAAACTGACAACAGCAACTCAGAAGAGCTGACAGGAACCCTAGGGAGCACTGAGTTTATGTTAAGGGGAGAACAACTGAGAAAAGTTCAGTGAGAATGGTTGTGAGACTGGAAGAACATAATCAATGTCAGTAAACGGTACCTGTAGAAAATGTTGAATTGGTGTATGTTTTGCTGTGTATATTCTCCACAACAAAATTATAAAATTATGTAACTAAAGAAAACAAAAGTTGGCACTTTTCACCTGTGGCAAAGACGCCATGATTTGCTTTCGTTAAAATTACAGCAAAAAAACCCTACACTACAGCTCTACTCTGTCACGTGGTCTCACCATGAGTCTAAAATTACCTCAATGATACCTAACAAGTAGATACACAAAAGTCTTGAAAGTAGGGATGCAAACAGCTATTTTTACACCAATGTTCAAACACCACTATTCAAAATAGCAAAAAAGTGTAAAAAAAAAAACAAATGTCCATCAACAGACGCATGGATTAAAAAAATAGAATATTATTCGGCCATAAAAAGAGATTAAGTTCTCATAAATGTTACGCTATGGATGAATCTTGAAAACTCTATGCTAAATTAAACAAGTCAGACACAAAAGTATAAATCTTGTACAATCTCACTTAAGTATCTGTAATAGCCAAGTATATAGAGACCAAATCGTTACTAGGGGAAGATGGGAGAGAGGAGGGGAGTTAATGCTTAGGCGACACTGACTTTCTTCTAATGGTGATGGAAAATCTTGGAAATTGATAGAGGTGATAGTTGCACAACATGGTGAAAGCAATTCACGTTGAATTCTGCATGTAAAAATGGTTGAAAAAGGAAAAAGACTTGTTATATTTATATTACCACACACACACACACAGGTACCATGAAATGACACTATTAAGAAGAAAGAAAGAAATTTAGTTTCTTGGTTGGAATGTAAGTGAAAGGAGGGAGCTTTAGATACTGTGAGGATATAGACAGGAAAACTGGTATTTCTAAGATTTCACACCAACCTCAGGCTGTACTAACCTAAAGAAATAAAATCACATTTCAAGAACTGCAGTGTGTAAAGAATTGGTTTTTTAAGGTAATTAGATCTAGATCACCTGGTTAATATGTGAAAAAAAGACTCCTTCCATAATAATAATTAAATATATATGTACACACAAAACAGGAACTATAATTCATAGCAACTTTAAAAAAGATTAAGCACTGGCACTCTCAATAATTTCTCCAACAGGACACTGAAATATAGACACTTGAAATTTGCTCCATAGGGTTTTCAGCGCTGTGACCTTTCAGGAGCACATAGACAGGCCTGTCTTTCAAGGCACATCTGGGTGAGTTCAATCCACCAACCTTTCCGCTAATAATCTGAACCTTTTCCGCCACCCAGGGCCGCCCTACTTCACTCTTTCACTGTGTAAAGTAATTATTATACAAGATGAGGGACCTTTTCAACACTGCAGTGTCGCTGACCCTCTAAGATCTGAAGTATATGGGTTAGTGGCGTTACAAGGGCCTCCCACCTTCCCTTCATTCCTAATTTTCACCGCTCTGACTCTAGGAATACGCAGGCTTTGTGCTCCAAGAAGCCGTGGACTTTTTAAGGACTGTGCTTCTTTGGTAGCAGAAACAATGGTTCTGAAACAGGCTGTCAGCCATAGTGGAAACCCCAGGCAACACCCCTCCCCCCCCCTTTGTCTTGCTAACCACAAGCTTGTTTTGAGCAGGAAGTCGCAGCAGGTACTGGCTGGGTCCATTGACTAGCCCTAGTTACACCCTGAAGCATGCACAGATTGAAATCACATCCTTCACCTGACCCTCCCCCCACCCCAATATAGGCAGGGGAGGGCTAAAGGCAGAAGACTCCAGGTACCAAACCCAGCCCCTGAGGCCACTGGAAACAAAAAGCTCCCCAGCTCCCCTAGTCAGCCAGCACGTGGCCATAAGGTCACTAGACCCCAGGTGCTCCTTGTATGTGTAGACAATAAACTTGCCACTTTCTGTTGCCCTTGCAGTCAGTGTCCATCTTATTTCAATCGGCTAATAAGACAGGGCAAGAACCCGAGTGGTTAGGTTACAGTTCAATTCTCAGTACCCAATCTAGCACAGACTACACACCCAGGGTGTGTCATCTCTATAAATCGTTCGTCGCCTGCATTAAGACCGTTCAGCAACATCACATTTTATATCGGACCAACTACGACCGGCTGTATGGTTTCTCACACAATCGTGATGAAAATTTCTGCCTTAACGCCCAAGAAATTCCTCGAAAGCTACCTGTATTAAATGTTTTCCTCCTGAAACTGGGATAAACATGCTCCTAAACCTACGTACTATTTCCAAGTCATGTTTGTTGATTGTTCATCAGTCCTAAATACATATACCCATTAAAGGAGGAGGTTATAGTCCTCGCCACAATCTTCATTTCCCCAGGACCACTAATAATCAACAAAAGTCCTGCCTGATGAAGCACAGAAAAGAAAGAGGAGCCGTTTCAGGCAGGGAGACTGTGATCACTATGCCCCTTGAAGTAACAACAGATTTGCATTTGAGTTCAGACACTGCTACTTAGCAGGTATTTGTCTACGCGCGAGGTATTAAATTTCTCCGAGATTATTAGACTTCTGTAAAACGTTACAAATCGTCGCTCCCTGGCAGTGGTGTTTGGAGGCTCAGAGAAGGTCCCTTAGACGAAGTCCTCGACCCCGTGCCCAGCCCTCCAGAAACAGCTCAGTAAACGGTAAATATACGCAGGGGCCAGCAGTGACTGAGGGCTGAGGAGCAGCTCAAGGTAACCGCGCACCTGTGTCTCCACAACACGTGGGGACGCGCCATTCAGACGCCGGAGCGACCCGAGACTCCAGGAGGCCCGGGACCCTGCATGTCTCCGCGTTTCCTTAGCAGCACAGGTCTGGGCGGCTCCCACCACCTCACCTGTCCACGCACCGACGCACACAGGGAGCGACCCCGGCGCCCGGGAGGCCCGGGACCCTCCATGTCTCCCAGCTCCCTAAACGGCACAGGTCTGAGCGGCTCCCACCACCTCACCTGTCCACGCACCGACACACACAGGGAGCGACCCCGGCGCCCGGGAGGCCCGGGACCCTCCATGTCTCCCAACTCCCTAAACGGCACAGGTCTGAGCGGCTCCCACCACCTCACCTGTCCACGCACCGACACACACAGGAAGCGACCCCGGCGCCCGGGAGGCCCGGGACCCCGCAAGTCTCCCAGCTCCCGCAGCAGCAGACGTCTGCGCGGCTCCCATGCCGCCCACCACCTCACGTGTCCACGCACCGACACACACAGGCCTCCAGGAAGCCGTTGCTGCCAGACACCGGAGGAACCGGTCGGACGGCGACCAAGGAGGCACACTTCCGCTTCCGGTGGGCAGGAGAAGCAGCACAAGTCCAATAGGAACACAGAAACTAGTGATTAATCTCATTCATTGGACATATGGGAAAACGTAAAACAAAATAACAACGAAAATAGTCATGAATTTATCAAGCAAAGCAGGTAATATGGCCAGGTAGCATTCAAACCAAGAAAGCATTGAGCATTGAATATTTGTAATTTATTTGTCTAATAGAGCACACACGAGTACGAAAAAAATAAGCATACAAAATCACAGCTGATCTTAGGTACAATCAGGTAGGTTCCAACTCATAGTCACCATACGTACGACAGAACCAAACATTGTCCGGTCCTGCACCATCTTCACAACCATTGCTATTCTTGATCCCTTCATTGCAGCCACTGTGTCAATCCACCTCATTTAAGGTCTTCCTCTCTTTCTTCTACTTTAACAAGCATGATGTCCTTCTCCAGGGACTTCTCCCTCCTCATAATGGCCAAAGTACGTCAGACGAATTCTCGCCATCCTCGCTTCTAAGTAGCATTCTGGTTGTACTTCTTCCAAGACACATTCCTTCGTTTTTCTGGCAGTCCATAGTACATTCATTATTCTTCACCAACACGGCAACTCAAAGGCATCAGTTCTTGAGTCTTCCTTATTCATTTCCAGCTTTTCTATGCATACGAGGTGATTGAAAATACTATTGGTTGGGTCAGGTGCACCTTATTTCTCAAAGTGATATTTCTGCTTTTAACAGTTTAAACTGGTCTTTTGCAATAGTTTTGCCCAATTCATCATTTGATTTCTTGACTGCTGCTTCCATGGGTAAAAGTTTCTGTAAAAAATAGCTCTAAGAACCTCAATAGGAGGATGCTCTTTAGTAGCAATTACAGAGGGGCAAATCAAAACCATAGACATACTATTTCACTTCCACTTTTTTTTTTTTTTCCACTAGGATAGCCAAATTGAAAAAATCAAGAAAAATAACAAGTTAGGATGTAGGGAAATTGGAAACACCTATTGCTAGTCGGAATGCAAAATGGTAAAGCCCTCCAGCAAAACTGTAGTGGTTCCTCAAAACTAAAAATAGAACTTTCATGTGACCAAGCAACTCCACTCCTACTTACATAACCAAAAGACTTGCAAGCAGAGGCTCAGAGACTTGTACATCCATGTTCACTGCAGCACTGTTCACAATAGCCAAAAAGTAGAAACAACATAAATGCCCATCTACATTTGAACGGATAAACAAAATGTAGAAGAAATGAACTATCAGTACACATGCTATAATACGGATGGAGCTGGAAGACATTCTGCTGAGAGAAATAAGTCAATCGCAGAAGGACAAATACTGTACGACTTGACTGATGTAAAAATGCAAACCCAAATCCACCGCCATCCAGTCGATTCTGACTCATGGGCAATCATATAGGACAGAATAGAACAGCCCTATAGGGCTCTAAAGCTGTAATATTTACGGAAGCAGACCGTTACATCTTTCTCCTGTGGAGTGACTGATGAGTTCAAACCGCCAACCTTTCAATTAGCAGTCGAGTGCTTAACCACTCCGATACCAGGGCTCCGTAAAAAGACAAGAAAAGCAAATGTGTGGAGAAGAAATTTCATTAGTGGTTATTGAGGTGAGAGGGAAAGGAAAACGAAAATGAGATGGGGTTAAAGGTGATAGAAATACCACATTGATTAAGGGCAGTGTTGCATGGCCGATTATTCTAATAACTACCGATAAGTTGGAACCTGTAAAAAGTTGAATTAGCAAAATTTGTGTAATATATTCACAACAATAACAACAACAACAAAAGTACTTGCTGAGGCTGCTTAAATCTCATGAGATTTAGAGGTTTATGACCATGGTTTCATGGGACATCCCAGTTAATTGGCCTAATGACATGTTTAGTGCTTCTGTTCTACCTTCTAGTTTGTTGTGTAGCGCCAGGTGTCTTAAAAGCTTACAAGCTGCCATCCAAGATACACAGGTGGACTCTGTTCACCTGAAGCAACAGAAGAAGGAGAGTCAAGAATAGGAGGAAGATACGGAATACGTGGCTAATTGGCTTCATGAACAACTGCCTTCTTTGCCTTGTGATCAGAAGAACTGGATTGTGCCTGGCTACCATTAGTGAACATTTTGATCAAAGATTTCATAAAAGAATCCTGATGAAAACGGGGAAAATGCAGGACAGAATTTTTAAAAATTCATGGACTCCAGACTTCCTGGAGCCATGAATGTTGGATAAACCCCTGAAACTCTTCCCCTGAAATAATCTTTAAACCTTAAACCAGTAAGAATTCCCTGAAGTCTTCTTAAAACCAAACGATGTTTAGCTTAACTACTGAAAAATGTCTGCATTGAGCATTATAAACTTTTAATGACTATAAGGTATCAAATTGACAGCAACAACTCCAAAGATTTGACAGGAATCTCAGGAGTCAGTGAATTTATGTAAATAGGGGAAAACAGCTTAGAAAAGGATGATGAGAATGGTTGCACACCTTGAAGAATATCATCTGTCACTAAACTGTACATATGGAAACTGCTGAATTGGTGTGTGGTTTGCTGTGCATATTCCCAACAAAAACAAAAACATTAGAAAAAAATTTTTAGATTCAACAAAAGATATATAACAAAGACTGTTTAAAAGATTTATTGAATGTTATGAGTTACATGAAATGTGTTGTCAAATCAGAAGTGTCAAATTTTCTTTGGGTTAAAAATTTATGTGTCAGCGTGCCTGATACTAGACAACAAGCACATGATACTGTCATAATTTTATTTTTTAATTAGTCATTATTTCTTTTGAATCTAGCATCATCTGAGGCAATGTCTTTAATGGGGAATTCCCATCATTTACCTATGGAGGTTTTTTTTTTTTTTTTAATTACTCTTCAGATGTTTAGAGACTTAATCCAAAACACCAAAACCAAACCTATTACTGTGTAGTCAATTTTGAGTAGAACTACCCCATAGGGTTTCCAAGGAGTGGCTGGCGGATTTGAACCAACTAACCTTTGGTTTAGAAGCAGAGCTGATAACAACTGTGCACCCGGGCTCCAAAAACTTGATGCCCTTGTTATAGCTGGGGTATCCTGTATTTTTACGGAAATAACGAGGGCCTTCTGTTTTTCTTTGCCAACTGCACTTTCCCCCCACAAGGCATTTTCATAATGCCGCTATGCCAATTTTTTTCATGTTGCTGTAATAAAAACTAGCATACGGTGCTTAGCAAAATACTTCATGGGAAAAGGCACGGTTGCAAAACAAAAGTAGAAGGTACACATTGTTTCTGTAAAAATATGGTATCCTGACTATATAGTATTACATCTCAAGATTACTATGTGTTATATCCAAAGTTCTTTGAAGATAAGGTTAGTTATTGTTCAGAAATTTTTTTCCTAAATTTTTTTAAATTGTCTTCATTTGACTTTGCATTACTTTTGTAATTAATTTCCATTAGATCTTTCACTTTTAAGAATTATTATAAGTTAATCATGGCCTTTTAAAGTTTTGTCATTTGCATATAAGTTTTTATCTTGCTGCCTCACTGAAAATGCTTGATCAAAATAGTCCAACAAAAGATGGACTACATTGGACGTATGAAAAAGGTGTGATATTTTGAAGATGGAATACACTAGGCTGAATTAAGATTTCCAGAACTCTCGTGTAGAAGTTGATGGGTTTACAGACTGCTGCTGATCCAGGATTATGTAGAACTGAAAGTAACTACACAGGACTGAGTGGACTAAAAGATTACTATGATTACAGTTACTAGATCAGACTCAAGCTTGAGAACAAAAGAGGACAGAGGAACATCACAAATTTAATGGTCTGTGAGGCCAGCTCACAAATCAAGCTTCTACCCTTAAACAACATAAGGGAAAACAAATAGGGATTCCAATTTCTTAAACGGTATACAGCATTTCTTTGGTAAGATCAAGTCAATTCCACAAAAACACAGGTTTTAGATAAAACTGATTAACTTGCCAGAGTCTCACATGGAGGTATATCAGACCCTCTGACAAAACCTGATCAGCAAAAAAAGTGCCCCACAGAGGAAAATAGACAATGCAAATGGGAACTCATTTTCCCAAAGTGATCACTGAAATTCCGAAATTCTCCTAAAGTCAGCTTATAGCGTTTTGGAACATGAACCCCAAACCAGTGCCCAGTAGAGGGAGCCCCAGGCTCACCTGTTGTCTTACTCATCTAGTGCTGTTATATCCGAAATACCCCAAGTGGATGGCTTTAACAGCTCTTTTCACTTTCTTCTGAGTGCTCACCACAATTGTCTTTGATGTCCAGAATTCCACCAACACTCTCTTCAAGGCAATCTACGCTTCTACTCTTGGGCACTTTAAAACTCGTCCAGCCTCTATCCATTCCCAGTTGAAAAACAGCTTCCACATATTAGGTATCTGTCAAAGCAGCACCCCACTCCTACTGCCAAATTTTTAGTTACCTAGTACGGCTATAACAGGAATACCACAAGTGGATGGCTTTAATAAACAGAAATTTGTTCTCTCACTGTCTAGAATACTGCAGGTCCAAATTAAGGGTGCCATCTCCGGGGGAAGGCTTTCTCTCTTTTGGCTCTTGGGGAATGTCCTTGCCATCAGTCTTCACCTGGTTAAGGAGCTTCTCTGCCCAGGTTTGCAAGACAACTTTTTCTGAGAATGTACAGGTTAGGTACACTGTTTGTATCCAGGGACCCTGGGGAAAAGCTGACAACATTCTTTCTTAGCTCGGTTACAAAGAGAAACATTTCTTTAGATACCAGATTAAGCCTGTACGAAAATTAACTGTTGTCATGTAAAAGCGGAAATAACAAAATGGAGTCACAAGGCCTAAGCTCGAACTAGCCTTTTCTGGTACACTGAACGCTTCTATTTTGAAAGCTCTTACACAGAGGGAAAGGAAAATCAAAGAAGTATCCACATTGTTAGATTACGTGTCTATCATGGCACAGAGATTGGGATTACTGACCTGTTGATGTCGAGTGGATTACAACTCATAAGGACTCTATAGGACAGAATAGGATTGTCCCATAGGGTTTCCAAGGCTGTAATTTTTACAGAAGCAGACTGCCACGTCTTCCTTCCGCAGAGCAGCTGGTGGGTTTCAAACGCCTATCTTCCATTAGCAGTTGAACACTTAGCCACTGTGCTAACAGGGCTCCTTTTTCATTACGAAAAGATGAAAATAAACACATTTAGATATCCATAGGTCAAATTCTACTCCACCAAAACTACAATTTAGAAGCTTCCTGACATAAACAACTTGGTTATTTAACTAAAAATGAGAGGTGGCAAACTACAGAATGTGTATCTTTTCATGATTCGAGAGCCAACTCACATGATAAGGAAAACAGTTGATGAACTGTTGTAGATGGAAGAAAGGAGAATTCTCTGACTAAACCTCTGTGTTGCACATGCCTTCTTTTATCTGTTAGTTTTGAACTCCCAGCGGATCAACAGTTCTATCCAAGGACTTGTCTGACTTGGACATGCCCACCCAACCTCACGTCTTGGCGATTCTTGGAATTTGAGATTTTAGAGTTGTAAAGACCCCACATCCAGCCTAGTCTCTTATCCAGGTGGGTGAGGGGTAGAACACAGATTCATAGGCCCTCAAGATCTCAGCATAGCAAGGTTTTATAAATTTTTGTATGAGCGACTTATCTGATTTGTAAACTGTTACTTAAAGCACAATAAAAATAAATGATGAAGAAGGAAATGGTTTGTGAGACATATTTACAACAATCAAAAAAGGGATGCTGAATCTGCTGAAATCTCATCAGATTTGATTTCTTGGGTTGGGCGTTTAGGATCATGTTTTCATGGCATATTCTGATTAATTGGCCTAATAACATGCTTAGTACTGATACTTTCTAGTTTGTTGTGTAGTGACTGGTGGCTTAAACACATACAAGGGGCCATGAAAGGCATAGCAGTTGGTCGGTATTCACCTGGAACAACAGAGGAAAAACGTGAGACAGGAATATAAGGAAAATAAGGGAAGTGTACGTAATTGTCTCCATGAAAAACTGCTTCAAGTACCATGAGACCAGAAGAACTGGATGGTACCCAGCTACCATTAATGAACATTTTGATCAAAGACTCTATAGAAGAATCCTCCTAAAAAGGGATAAAATACAGATAAGAATTTCAAAATCTCACGGACTCCGTCTTCTTGAATCCATAAAGGTTGAATGAACCCCTGAAACTATTGCTCTGAGATAAACATTAATGCTTAAACCAAAAATATCCCCTGAAGACTTCTTAAAACTGAACAGTAGTTTAACTTAACTACTAAAAAATGCATGCCTTGAGCGTACTACCCTTTTAAGAACTATCTATGTGGGATCAAATTGACAACAGCAGCAGGGAAGATTAGATCGGAAACTTAGGGAGCAATGAATTTATGTTAAAGGGGGAAGAAGAACGCAGAAAAGGAGGATGAGAATGGTTACACAACTTGAAGAATCAATGTCACTAAATGGTACATGTAGAAACTGTTGAATTGGTGTATGTTTTGCTATGTGTATACTCAACAACAACAAAATAAGTAACATTCAGAGAAGGTCTTTATCTCTTCTGAGCTGCTTCTGAGTGTTCTTCATGTGGCTTGTCAACTCTCTTCCTCCATCTCAGTTTCTCTGGCTGACTTGTTGGGTCTCTTTTATATCTCAAAAGACATTGACTCAAGACACAGCCAGCACTAATCCTGTCTCATTAACATAACAAAGGCAACCCATTCCCAAATGGGAATATAAGCACAGATATACAGGGCAGGATTTATGACAATACTTTTGGGAGGGAGAATTCAGTCTGTAACGTTCCACGCTTTGGCCCCCAAATTGAATATATCTGCCACATGCAAAACCCATTCACCCCATCACATCATTCCAAAAGTCTTAAATCAACTCTACGTTCAAAATCTCATCTTCCAAGTCATCTAAATCAAATACGGGTGAGACTTGAGGCATATTCCAACCTCGGACAAAATTCCTCTTCATCTGTGAACCTGTGAAATCTAGGCTACAAATTATCTGTTTCCAAAGTACAATAATAGAACAGACACAAGGTTGACATTTCCATCACAAGAGGGGCAAATTAGAGGGCAAGAAGGGATAAGGGGCACCACATAAGTCCAAAACCCAGCACCCCAACATTTGTTATCCCTCAAGGCTTCAAAATAATCCTTTGTTCTCTGAGAACATCCAGGCAATGACCCTGCATTCCACAGTCTAGGTGTTGACCATGATCTTTGGATTCTGGGTGTAGGCCCCTGAATCCTGTGCTTCAACTTGGCCTTTGAGGCCCACTGAGATGGCAACACTGCTCCCTTGCCTTGGGCGGCCCCATTCTTCTAATCCCTCCAGCAATACTATCTCTCTATGCCCAATAAACCCTGTTCTTTTTTGTATGTGTGCTTTAGTTGAAAATTTACAGCTCAAGTTAGTTTCTCATACAAAAGTTTATACACACATTGTTATGTGACCCTAGTTGCTATCCCTGTAATGTGACCACACATTTCTCCTTTCCACCCCGGATTTTCCGTGTCCATTCAACTAGCTCCTATCCCTTTTGCTGTCTCATCTCGCCTCCGGACAGGAGCTGCCCATTTAGTCTTGAGTATCTGCTTGAACTAAGAAGCACACTCTTCATGAGTATCATTTTATGCGTTATAGTGCAGTCTATTCTATGTCTCAAGAGTTGGCTTTGGGAATGGTTTTAGTTCTGGGTGAACAGAGAGTCCAGGGGTCATGTTTTCTGGGGTTCGTCCAGTCTCAGTCAGACCATTAAGTCTGGTTTTTTACTAGAATTTGAGTTCTGCACGGTGCTTTTCTCCTGCTCTGTCAGGGGCTCTCTATTGTGTTCCCTGTTAGGGCAGTCATTGGTGGTAGCTGTGCACCATCTAGTTCTTCTGGTGTCAGGGTGATGGACCCTCTGGTTTATGTGGACCTTTCTGTCTCAGCACTACACAGTCATTCAAAACCCTTGGCTTGTCAGCATGCTGGGTGTTCTTCCTGACCCTTTGACTGAGCTGGCACTTTCTGTGCAGTCTTTAAAATCCCACGCTATTTCTGTGAGCTCACCAAAGTCCTCAAGCTTGCCTACTCCAACACCTTCATCAATAACCTTGTGTTATATATTGTGACAGACGTCATGGTTTTTCTTCCTCTTGCTTGGATCCTTTTCATATATGCCAAACTGCGTATTATATACTGAGCATCTGAAGAAAGGAAGGGAAGTGACTTAGTTACCTAGAGTTGCTGTAACAGAAATACCAGAAGTGGGTGGCTTTACCAAATTTGTTTTCTCACACTTTAGGAGGCTAGAAGCCTAAATTCAGGGTGCTGCCTCTAGGGAAATGCTTTCTCTTTCTGTCGGCTCCAGGGGAATGTCCTTGTCTCAGGTCGTGTTTTTCTGTTCCTTGATGATCTTCACGTGATGTGGCATCTGTTTCCCTCGATCTCTGCGTGTTTGTTTGGTTGCTTGCTTAAAATTTCTCTTTTTATATCTCAAAAACAGATTGATTTAAGTAAGATTTCTGAGATTTGAAAAGTGAGTCATACTATCTTCACTAACACTGTCTCATTAACATAAGAAAACCCACTCCCAGACGGAATTATAACCACAGGGATAGGGTTTAGGATTTACAACACAGATTTCTGGGGGACACAACTCAATACATAACATTTTACTTTTTGACTTCCCCCAAATTCATGTCCTCACCACATGCAAAAAACATTCACCATGGCCCACCATCCTAAATTTCTTAAATCGACTCCAAGCCCAAAATCTCATCTTCTGAAACCTGTAAATGAAATATGGGGCAAAATTCCTTTGCATCTGCAAACCTGTGAAACCTAGACTACAAGTTATCTGTTTCCAAAGTACAATGGTGGAACAGGCACAAGGTAAACATTTCCATTACAAATGGGGGAAATCGGAGGGAAAGAAGGGATAATGGGCACCAACCAAGTCCAAAACCCAGCAGAACAAATTTCATTAGTTCTCAAGGCTTGAAAATAATCCTCTGTTCCCTGAGATCATCTGGGCAATGTTCCCACCCTCCAGAGCGTGGGTGTTGGCCATGCTTTCTGGATTCTGGTTGGAGGTCTCTCGGCTTGGGGTTTCACACCTAACTTCCAAAGCCACTGGGTTGGCAACTCTGCTCCCTTGGCTTTAGGTAGCCCTATGCTCCTAGTCCACCTGAGTGGCGACTATTTCCCCTCGACCCTGGCAGACACCATTCTCCTGCCCCTTGAGCATGCCATCCCCACTCCCTCAGCTTTCAGCAGCAGACCAACCCTCTTGGCACAACTGAATGGCAGCCCCACATGCCAAAACCGAGTTGCTGGAGATTTCAGTCTTTGAAACCTAGGAGGGTGTGTCTGCACCCTTTGAAACCCAGGAGTTCTTGGCTCCACCCTTCGACAATCAGTCAGCCCTGGTTCTAGTGTTCCTTCCAACTTCTCTACTGATCTCAGAGCAGCTGCAGGGATTATTCTTCTCTTGGAGGACAACAGACGTAGCTCCTCTGCCCATTTTCTTGCCTGTAGAATTCCAGGAGGCAGAGGTCTTTCCTTTTGCAGCCACATCCTTAGCAAACATTCTAGGACACGTGTCCTTAGTTTGTTCAACAGAATTTTCCAAACCTTTAAGTTCTGTTTTCATGTTGCACAGTTCATTTTTAAGTCCATCTCTTTCCTCTTGCATTTTACTATTAGCAAAAGAAGAAACCATGTGACCTCTTTAAGACCTTGCTTAGAAATCCCGTTGCCCTTATATCCCGGTTCATCAGTTACAAGGTCTGCCTCCCACAGAACATTTGGACATAACTCAGGCAAGCTCTTTGACGTTGCCTAAAAAGAATTAGTCCTCCTCCATCGTCCAATCACAGGTTCACCTTTTAAGGCCCCAGCAGAAGCACATTTAATGTCCACGTGTCTAGCAACATTCTGTTGATGGCACCAACCTACTCTCTGAAATGATGGAGAATTTTCTCTAGGGCTCTCCTCACTTCTTTCTGAGCCCTCACCAGAATTGCTTCTGAGGTCCATAGTTCTACCGACCTTCTCTTGAAGACCATCTAGGCTTTGACTATTACGCACATTAAAACTCTTCCAGGCTTTTCCTATTACCCAATTCGAAAACCACTTCCGCATTTTAGATATTTTTTAGAGCAGCATCCCACTGACCCATAACAAATTCTTAGTTGTCTAGTGTTGATATAACAGAAATAACACAAGTGGGTGGCTGTAACAAACAAAGCTATTTTCTCAACAGTTTAGGGAGCTGGAAGTTCAAATTCAGGGCACCAGCTCTAGGGAAGGCTTCCTTTCTCTGTGGCCTCTGAGGAAAGGTCCTTGTCTCTTCTCAGCTTCTGATCTCAGTTTCTTGCTTATCTTCATGTGGTGTGGCATCTGTCTTCCCCCAGCTCTGCTTGTCTGCTTGATTGCTTGCTCAATCTGATTTTTTTTACATCTCCAAAGAGATTGACTTAAGACATACCTTACACTGATATTGCCTCATTAACATAACCAAGAAACCCCACTCCCAAATAGGACTATATCCACAAGTATAATGATTAAGTTTTATAACACATACTTTTGGGGGATACAAATTTGATCCGTAACGGGAAGTATAAAGCATTTTCTCCTGTGGGTCTCACCTCTCGTTTGTCTCCTCGTTCTACGAAGCCTGCCTGCTTATGTCTGTGTGTTCTACATCCACATCACTTGTGCAGGGGTCTTTGCCGTTCTGTACACGGTGGTCGCTTCCATGACAAAGCCCTTCATCCACAACTTGGTGAACAAAGGCATAAAGGGAGCCCTGCAGACGTTTCTCTACAGTGAGTCTTCCTGCCAGAGACATCGCCAATGTCCTGTGCTGGACACATGAGTCCACGGGTGATGGAACAGTGCAGTTAATAGTGTGAACTCTTAGGTTTTCCTTTCCTGGCTTGAAAATCTTGATGCCACCTTAATAGAAGGTGGTTTTGAGAAATATGCTTAGCTTCCCTGTGCCTCAGTTTCCTCATCTGGGAAAGAGAGGCTATGACAACATGTGCCACATGTGGTTGATATGAGGATTAAATGAGCTAATATGGTAAATCACCAGCACAAGAAATACCACGTGAAGTTCCAAGTAGATGTTGGCTATTGTTATGTAAAAGGGAAGTTTTGATGTGTCCCTGGATTTTGTCCCATACTGTTAGGCCAGTTTTTAGCCACGTGCAACGGCTTCCACCAGGGCTCCATAGCCCAGGATGCATGTAGGATGTTAAGCAGCCTCCTTGGCCTCTAAAACACTAGAGTGTATTAGCACGTGCCTCCCTCGCAGTGTTTCCAGATATTGCCACATATCCTGAGGTGGAAAATGATCCCCAGTTGAGAATCACTGGTGTAGGGGGAGTGTCTCCAAAACAGAAAGAAAACATTTCATAAGGCTATAAGGAAATAAAAGGGGACTACATCCTTGTCACATCTGGGAATTTGGGAAATATGATTAGGGACTGGACTTGTGTTAAAAGAGTAGCAGGGATGGAGACTTACAATTTTCCTAGATTCGTATTTTCTACAATTCACTCCCCCCCCCTTTTTTTTTTAATGTGCCTTTGTAATCCTTGGCTAAAGAGTGAACCTCAGGAGTGAGTTCAGGACTGAGTTAAAAGGCTGTCTGGGGGCCATACTCTCGGGGTTTCTCAGTCTCTGTCAGACCAGTAAGTCTGGTTTTCTCTTGTGAGTTTGGATTTTGTTCTACTTTTTCCTCCAGGTCTGTCTGAGATCCTCTATTGTGATCCCTGTCAGAGCAGTTGGTGTTGATAGCGGGGCACTATCTGGTTGTGCTGGACTGTCTCGTGGAGGCTGTGGTAGTTGTTCATTACTGCTTTACCTTGTGTCTGTGCTGTTCTTCATTATTCCTTGCTCCATACAAGGTGAGAAAAGTGGAGTATCTTAGATGGCCACTCACGAGCTTTTAAGACCCCAGATGCTACTCAACAAAGTAGGATGCAGAACACTTTCATTTTAAAGTGTGTTATGCCAATTGAGCTAAATATTAATTAGTCAACGGTCCCTAGCCCTCAGTCCAGTAATTCGGTGCCTCAGGGAGTTTGGATTTGTCTATGAAGTTTCCATGACCTTGGCTTGATCAAGTTCTCCTGACTTCCCCAGTATTCCCTAGTGCCTTAGCCTTCATCAAAGCTACCTCTTAACTATTGACTAGTATTTTTCTTTCCCTCCTCGCCCTTCCATTGTAACCATCAAAGATTGTTTCCGTGTCTAAAACTTCTTGAGTTTTTTAATAGTGGTCTCGAACAGTATTCGTCCTTTTGTGATTGACCCATTTCACTCATTAAAATGCCCTCCCAACTCATCCGTGTTGTGAGATGTTCTGCAGATTCATCATTCTTCATTATATTTGCATAGTATTTCATTGTGTTCAGGTACCATAGGTTGTTTACCCATTGTCATGGATTGAATTGATTCCCCCCCCCCAAATATCTCTCAATTTCGATAGGTCATCATTCCCTTGTATGATTGTCTACCATTTTATCTTCTGATTTCTCTATGTGGTGTAAATCCTATCACTATGATGTAATAAGATGAATTAGCGGCAGGCAAAAAAAAAATTTTTTTGTTTTATATTGATGAGGTCTACAAGCCTAGGTAGTGTCTTAAGGCGATCTCTTCTGAGATATAAAAGAGAGAAACCATCAGAGAGACATGGGGACCTCATACCGCCAAGTAAGCAGCGACAGCAGCAGTGTGTGTCCTTTGGACCTGAGGTTCCTGCACTGGGATGCTCCCAGACCAAGGGAAGACTGATGACAAGGAACTTCCTCCAGAGCCAGCACAGACAGAAAGTCTTCCCTTGGAGAGGACAGTGCCTTGAATTCAGACTTCTAGCCTTCTGGACTGTGAGAGAATAAAATTTCTCTGTGTTAAAACCATCCACTTGTGGCATTTCTCTTATAGCAGCACTCGTTGCCTAAGACATCCATTCACCTGTCGATGGGCACTTAGGTTATTTCCATCTTTTTGCTATTGTAGACAATGCTGCAGTGAACATGCGTATGGGTATGTCTATTTGTGTGATGGCTCATTTCTCTAGGGTATATTCCTAGGAGTGGTATTGCTGAATCCTATGGTATTTCTATTTCTAGTTTTTTATGGAAGCACCAAATCGTCTTCCAAAATGGTTGTACCCCTTTACATTCTCACCAGCAGTGCATAAGAGTTCGAATCTCCCTTGTCTGAGTCATCTAGTGCTGCTATAACAGAGATACCACAAGTGCATGGCTTTAACAAAGAGAAATTTATTTCTTCACAGTAAAGTAGGCTAAAAGTCCAAATTTGAGACGTCGGCTCCAGGGAAAGGCTTTTACTGTCAGCCTTCTCCTCAATCTATCCCAGCTTTGGAAGCCTCTCTGAGCAGGGACCCTGGATCCAAAGGACACCCTCTGCTCCCGGCAGTGCTTTCCGGTATGAGGTTCCCCTGTCTCTCTGCTCACTTCTTTTTCCTTTTATCTCTCATGAAAGGTGGTGCATGCCACACCCCAGGGAAACTCCCTTTTCACTGGATCAGGGAGGTGACCTGGTAAGGGTGTTATATCCCACGCTAATCCTCTTTAACATAAAACTACAATCACAAAATGGAGGAAAACCACAGAATACTGGAAATCATGACTTAACCAAGTTAATATTTCCGGGGGGACATAATTGAACCCATGACATCCCCGCAACCTCTCCAGCATTGATTTTTGTTTTTTTTTGTTGTTGTTCTTATGTGCCAATAATGTTGGGGTGAGAAGGTAGCTCATAGTTTTCCTTAACTTATTGTGGTTTAGGTGAAAGTTTACACATCAAGTCAGTCTCTCATACAAAAAGCTGTGCAGACCTTGCTATGCAGTCCCAGCTGTGCTCCTCTTAATGAGACAGTACATTCCTCCTCTCCAACCTGCATTCCCCGTGTCCATTCAGCCAGCTCCTGTCCCCCTCTTCCTTCTCATCTCGCCAGCACACAGGAGTTGCCCACATAATCCTATGTGTCTGCTTGAGCCATGAAGTTCACTCCTCAGCAGCATCATTGTCTTATAGCCCAGGCCATTCGCTGTGTGTAGAGTTGGTTTCGGGAATGGTTCCAATCTTGGGCTATCAAAGGGTTCGGGGACCTTGGCTGTCAGGGTCGCTCGGTCTCAGGCAGACCCTTAAGCCTGGGCTTTTTATGAGATTTTAATATCTGCATCCCACTATTGTCCTGTTCCATCAGATATTCTCTGTTGTGTTCTCCCAGGGCAATGATCACCAGCAGCTGGGCACCATCTAGTTCTTTGAGTCTCAGGCTGGTGGAGTCTCTGGTTTATGTGGCCCTGTTTCTTGGGCTCGTATTTCTCTTGAGTCTTTGGTGTTCTTCATTCTCCTTTGCTCCAGGTGGGTTCAGACCAATTGATGCATCTTAGATGGCCGCTTCCTAGCGTTTAAAACCCCAGCGGCCTCTCACCAAAGTGGAATGCAGACTGGTTTCTTAATACATTTTGTTATGCCAGTTGACCGACATGTCCCTTGCAACCATTGTCTCCAGACACCTGTCCTTACTACTCTGGCCTTTGAAGCTGTTGGTTGTATTGAGGAAATTCCTTTTGGTTTTCTTCAGTTGTACTTCCCGTCGCCTACATTTTTGTCTGCTATCTAGTTAGTGAATATCCCTCTCTCCCTGACTCATTGTAGTTTTCATTTGCATTTCTTTAATGGCCAGTGATGGTGAGCATTTTCTCAATCCTGTTAGCTGCCCCACATTACCATTATTAATGAAATTCTGCAGCTTTGGAAGTTATCAGAAATGAAATGGAACTCATAAAGATCAATATCCTAGGCATTACTGAGCTGAAATGGACTGCTATGGGCCATGTCAGACATTTGTATGACCAACTATGCCAGGAATGACAAATTGAAGAGGAAAGGAATCGCATTCATGATCAAAAAGAACATTTCAAGATCCTGCATTACAACACTGTCAATGACACCATAATCGCCATATGCCTACAAGGAAGAACAGTTAATACAAACATTATTCAAATTTATGCATCAACAACTAACGCCACAGATCAAGAAATTGAATATTTATTCCACCACAAAGAGAAATGAAGTTCTGGTATATGCAAGGTGATCGTGAACCTTGAGCACATATTACGAGTGAAATAAGCCAGACACTAAAGGACGAATTTCATACAATTCCGTTTATGTGAAATGTCCAGAACTGGCAAAGGCAGAGAGAACAGTTTATTCTTAGTTACCAGGCGCTGGAGGGAGTGGAAATGGGGACTTATTGCTTGTTGGGTACAGAGTGTCTCTTTGGGATGATGAAAAAAAAACCTCTCTTATTCTTTAGGTGAAACATTACACCTTAAGTTAGTTTCTTATTAAGAAATTTACATAGATATTGTTTTGTGGCATTAGTTGGAATCCCCTGGGTTCCCTGTGTCCATTTGACCAATTTCCCTGTCCCTTCCTGCCTTCTCATCCTGCTTTTGGGCAGAAGGTACCTATTTGGTCTTATAAATCTAATTGAACTAAGAAGCACATTCCTCATGCTTATTACTTCCGGTTTTACACTCCTGTCTAATCTTTGTCTGATGAGTGGGCTTGGAGAATGGTTTCAGTTAGCGGTTCGCAGTGTGTCTGGGGGCCATGGCCTCGGGGGCTCCTCCAGTCTCTGTCAGACCATGAAATCTGCTCAAACATGAATCTGAGCTCTGTTCTACATTTGTATCCTGTTTTGTCCGAGAATGTTTGTTGTGTTCCCTGGTAGGACAGTCATTGCTGGCAGCCAGGCACCATGTAGTTGTTCTGGTCTCAGGCTGGTGCAGTCTCTGGTTCATGTACTCCTTTAGTACTTTGGGCTAATATTTTCTGTGTGTGTGGTTTTCTTCATTCTCCTTTGCTCCAAATGGGATGGGATGAAGAATTTTTGAAAGAGGGTTGATGGTTGCACAACATTGTCAATGTAACTAATGCATTTGTACACTTCAGATGGTTAAAATGGCAAATTTATTTTTTACATGTATTTTACAATAGTTTTTAAATTCGCTTATAAGAAACAAAAACAAATGATGTCTACTTAGTTCATACAAAAAAGATATAAGAAACTTCGATAGATTCTGCACCCTCTGTTATAAAAACAAAACAAAAATGGGATGCCATATTTTTCATAGTTTTGAAATTGACTATTTTTAGAGACGTATTTACTAAAAAATTGTGCATCAAGTACACAGTCCCCATGCACCCCACCTACACCCAGTGTTTCTCCTATTAACATCTTGCATTCCTGTGGTGTGGGGTACGTTTGTAACAACTGGCACATCAATAGTGAGACGTGGCTTTTAACTAAAATACATAGACTTCATCAGGGTTCACTCTTTGTGTTAGGTTTTGATAAATGCATAATGTCGTGAGTCCATTATTACATATCCTACAGAATAGTTACGCAGTTGTAAAAATTTCCTGGGCTCCACCTATTCGTTCCTCCTCCCTCTCCCCAAACCCCTGGCAATCAATGATCTTTCTACTGCCTCTACACTTCATACTTTTCCAGAACGTCATCGGCTTGGGATCACACAGGATGTAGCTTTTCTAGACCAGCTTCTTTCATTTAGTGTGGATTTGAGATTCTTCCATACCTTTTCCTACCTTGATAGCTTAATTATTTTCATCGCTGAATAATACACCACTGCATGGATGTCTCACTATTTGTTTACCCATTTACCTATTCAATGACATTTTGGGTGCTTTCAATTATTGTAATTATGAAGAAAGCTGCTATAAACATTTGTGAGCAGGTTTTTATATGGATATATGTTTTTAACTCATGTGGGTAAATATCTAGGAGTGTTACTGCTGGATCAGAATGGGAGGCCTGTGTTTAGATTTCGAAGGAACTGTCAGCTTGTATTCCAAAGTGGAATTCCCATGGAATACAATTTTTTTCAAAAAACACTCTTAAACTAAATACAAGAAGAGTGCATTTCATTGTATACAAAATAACATCCATAAAAATATTAACAAATATAAAACCACATTTGCTCCTGGCTAGTCCCTACAGGATTATTTGTTATAGTCAAGGACTTTCCGAAAGGTAAAATTTGGCCTGGACTGAGAAAATAAGAAACACTGATGAAGACAATGCCATAGTGAAAACGAAACTTTCATAGGCACAAAGGAATTCGAATGACCCCTTCTTGGAGGTAGTACTGCTTTGTTACACACTGAGAAACTTTGTTCTTTTATCACTGACTTTCAGAAATTTGCTGTTTGAAATTACAGAATTAAGAATGAAACACCCCCCTTTTGACAGAGTAGTCTCTCCACAGTGAGATCTTATATGTGATATGAGGTGTGATGAACAAGGAAAGGCTTTCTCACACTCCTGACATTCCTAAGTCCTCCACGATGAGTTTTTATATGTCTTCTGAAGGACGAGAAATCACGAAGGCCTTCCCACATTCCTTACATTGATATGGCCTCTCTCCAGTATGAACTCTTCTATGTGTCACGAGGTCTGAGGACTGGCTAAAGGCTTTCCCACATTGTTTACATTCATAAGGCTTCTCTCCACTGTGAGTTCTTACATGCTTAGTGAGGAATGAGACCTGACTAAAGGCTTTCCCACATTGTGTACGTTTATATGCCTTGTCTCCACTGTGAGTTCTTCTATGATTACTGAGATGTGAGGAACAATTAAAGGCTTTTCCACATTCCTTACATTCGTAAGGCCTTTCTCCACTGTGAATCCTTCTATGTACAGTGAGGTTTGAGGATTGCCTAAAGACTTTCCCACATTCCTTACATTCATAAGGCCTCTCTCCACTGTGAATTCTTATATGTGAAGTGAAGGTAGAAGAATACTTAAATGATTTCCCACATTCCTTACATTCATAAGGCCTGACAGCGCTATGAATTCTCCTATGCAAAGCGATGGCTGAAGAATACCTAAAGGCTTTCCCACATTCCTTACATTGATATGGCCTTTCTCCAGTATGAATCCTTCTATGTGATATGAGGCCTGAGAACTGCCTAAAAGCTTTCCCACATTGCTTACATTCATAAGGCTTCTCTCCACTGTGAGTTGTTATATGTGTAGTGAGGGTTGAGACCCGACTAAAGGCTTTCCCACATTCCTTACATTCATAAGGCCTCTGCCCAGTGTGAGTTCTTATATGGGTAGTGAGGTGTCCTGACTGACTAAAGCCTTTCCCACATTCCTGACATTCATAAGGCCTCTCTCCACTGTGAGTTCGCATATGCTTAGTGAGGTATGAGGGCCATCTAAAGGCTTTCCCACATTCATTACATTCGTAAGGCCTCTCTTCACTGTGAGTTCCTAAATGTGCAGTGAGGGCTGAGGAAAAACTAAAGGCTTTCCTAAATTCCCTACATTCATAGGGCTTATCTCTGTTAGAGAAAAGGAGGGATAAAGGGTCACTAGAAGAACTTTCTTTACATTCACCCTTGTGACCTCTCACATGTGTCCAAAAGGACGAGAAACTACAGAAATCTTTCCCATACTCATTACATTTATACTGATTGTCACTAGTGAGTGTTGTCACAGGATTCTTAAGAGTTGAGATACAAATGAAATCCTTTCCACATACCTCACACTTATGGGGTTTCTTGCCACTAAGAGGTCTCATAGGAGTGGTACCACCACAGGCTTCTCTAGATGTAATAAACTGACAGGTATGGTGGTTATGTGATGAGGGATCCATGATGGCTTTTTCACAGTCAGAGCATTCAAAAGGATTTACTTCTGGAGGATTTCTTTTCTGCACGGTAAGATTTGGAACCCGGCTGAAGGTTTTCCCACACGGATTGCCTTCGTTACTTTCACAGAGGTTTTCTACTGTATGAATTCTGTTAAAAACAGGTAACATGTTGGAAATCAATTATTTCCACTTCCTCATTACCAAACAAAGTGAACATGCAGTTTTTGGCTTGACTTCTCTCCTGTTTCATAGCTTAAATCATCTAGCAGAAATACTACCATAATTGTCACTGTTTTTCTAAAATATGAGGCTTTCTGATCATTGTGTGTAAGTGAAATATGTTTCAAATACTCAATGTCTGACACACATTTATGAAAAAGTTGTGAAAATTCCCTGAACACGTAAGTTTACAGCAAAGTTTATACATATACAAATATACATACACATATATATTTATATATGTATGAGTACATATCAGGGCTTCGAACTGGTTCGTATTACTTCAAAAATTGCCAACGTAAATAAGGGCAGTGTTTGCGTTGAATATCTGCTGCCCATCGGATTTAAACCTGTGTTGGAAACACCACAGGGCCCTGAACAAAGATGGCAGGCAATCTCATAGGTTTCAACGCGTGTCGCTCCGCACAGTACTGTGAATAATCCCACCTGCATGGATTCCAAAAAAGTTTCAGGAACCTGCTGCAGAATTCTGAATAGCAGGAGTATGACGAGAAACACACATTCAAAGCAGTGTAGTGGGACACCGTGTTTGTGCAGGGCACCGCCAACTGTTCTCTGCTCAGGTCAAAATCCAACAGGCAATAGGTTTGGAGGCTATGCAATGCGTACACCAACCTTCTTTATGTTTACAATTACTGAACTGTTGTGAAACAGTTGGAAACCTTGGTATACACACATGAACATACGAATGTGTATTTTAAGGTCATCACAACTCAGGATTGTCTCGTGAAGCACCGCTTTCTCTTCTTTGAATGACACTCACCTCAAACGTCTCTCTTGGTTTTTATGATCATCTTTATTACTATGTAATTCAGAGATTTCTCCTAACGTGGACGACCAGATGTTATTTTTTATGTATCGCATCATTATATGTTTCCTGGGTAACTTTTCTCCATCCTCAAGGTTTCCAAAGTCTGACCCAATAATTCAAGTTGAGGTTCGCGATATGAAACAAACAGAAAGAAATTATTAGGGGAAAAAGGACCACTGTTAATAAAGACGTAGCCACATTTCACGGTTTCAGCACTTTACCAATGGTTTAGAAGCAATTTACTAGGACATACTTTTATGAACCTTGAGAGTAATGGTGACATGAATAAGCGTAATTAGAGCTAAGTAGAAAGATATTGGACACGATATACATGTAACATTAAATGAGAAAAAGGATCCGCATGACCGCAGCTGTGAAAGGATCACTAAAGTCAGAAAAGGAAGCTCAGGTTTCCGTGAAGTTGTGTCTCTGGGAAAACAAATGTGTAGAGCTGACATGGTGCTCATGAAGAAACGCTTATCATGAGGGAAGGCAGTGAAGAGTAATGAGGAGTTCCTTGACATTGAGCCAAGACTTTGATCTTCAGGGTCTCTGAAGATAGACAGGTGTGGGTTGATTTGCAGCAAAATAATCATGTGAAACTTGTAATGAACACAGTAATACTCTACGCGGTCCCAAAATACAATACCGTCTGTACCCCAAAGTGACCCCTAAAGCCAATGCTTACATTTACAACACTTAAAGAGCCTCAAGGCTTTTAATCACAAGAGAAGTTAAAGCTAAGTGTAATACATAGTGCTTTGTGTTCACGGAGAAGCCAAGGTACATGCGCTCGATAGACCAAAGGACCATGCCTGCTTTATTTAATGATTCATTCTCATTGCTCAGCCCAAATTCTGGAGTAAAGTTAATGAGTAAAAGAGGTTTGCTCACTAAAGGAATAACAGAAAAAAGAAGAAAAAAAAAGGAATCTGTTCTTACCTACTGAGGCCAGGTTTCTGAAGGTTTCGGTCATCACATCTCTGTAGAGTTTTCTCTGAGTAAGATCCAGCAAAGCCCACTCTTCCGGGGTAAAGACCACAGCCACATCCTCAACAACCACTGAGTCCTAAAACATTGACACATTCTGCATCAGCAAGGTACCATGGACTTCAGTGTGTACAAGAATGAAGGGTGAGGCTGACAGTCCTGGGGAACAGAGGATTCTTAGGGATTTGACACAAGGTTCTGTGTACTATCAAGGTCTACTCTACGGTATGGCCATCAGCCTCGTCCCTTCACTAACTACATTCACTTCCTCACTGATTGCTTTCTGTCTCACAGACGCCCAGCACTGAAATTATCTCTCTACAGTTCGACTGCAACCAATTGCACTTGTATTCTCCTCTCTCTTTACCGTCTGGAATGGTTAGAAAACATAGCAGACATTAGAGAAATGCTCTCATTCAGATCTTCACTTCCTTGTGAACAAACAATTACCCCTCCTTCCGTAAGCCCTACCAGAACACACTCAACAAAACATAAAGCACCGGGTGGAGACAGGATGATGTATAGTAACTGGTAAACACCGCAGAAGGGCAGTTTTGCTTTTGTTTCTCACAACCATGAGAGGACCAGGGGCCAATATCAACACACTGGCAACCCAAACACTGAGCTGGTCATATTTTCTTCAACTCTTGGAGATCAGCATGTGGCTGATTCAAGTCAGGAGACTCTCATTCAACAGAGAGCACCAAGGCCGAAACTGGGGATGTCACAGGTCCACAAACACAGTCTAATGTTAGAAGACGACAAGGAGCACAACCTCTGCAGAAACAAGGACAGCACGCCCTTGTTTTTCCTCAGTGACAAAAGGTTACCATTTCCATTTGGAAACCCTGGTGGCATAGTGGTTAAGTGCTACGGCTGCTAACCAAAGGGCCAGCAGTTCAAATCCGCCAGGCACTCCTTGGAAAGTCTATGTGGGCAGTTCTACTCTGTCCTATATGGTCGCTGTGAGTCGGAATCAACTTGATGGCACTTGGTTTGGTTTTTCGTTGGAATGACTGTAAAACATGATAAACGTAATCAGTGTCACCAAACTATACCTGTAAACGCTGTTGAATGGACAAACATTTTTTTAGGTATAACTTCTACTACAGAAAAATTAATATTATAAGGAGAGCTGAAATGCAGAGAGTTTACCGGTTAAATTGCCTATGAAGCCTAGGAAATAGACTTACACACCAGCCCTCTAGGGGCTGTGCTTTAGAATTCTCTCACATTTCCAGCCCCTGGAAGGCACCTAAACATGACTACCTGAACCCTGACTACTGGAATCCCCTGGTCTGTAAGAGTGACCTTTCTGAAACAGCAGGAATCCGTTGGGTTTCTCGTGTCAAGAGGAGAGAAAAGGCTGCTAAAAGACGCCTTCAGTACTAAAACAGAGTAATTTTAGAGAAAGAAGACTCCTCTTCTCAGGGAAATGGTGACGTGAGCAGCCTATGTCATCTGTAATCCATCCTGGTATGATGGGGTCACAACAACTTTGAATCAGAGCCCAAAGCCAAAGGTCTCCTCCACTGCAGTGGGCAAGCTTATATATTTTGAACTCACCAAAAACCCTGATATTTATTATAGAATAATGATGAAATGTTCCATGTACTGAGCAACTGCGATTTTTCTTTCATGACTCTTCTAAGCAGATATTATTTCAGACAGGGCATAGCTGAGTAAAGTTAGAGACGATCATTTAATCACATCCTCAGTGCTTCCCACATGGAACACTGCTGAGCCAGGATCACAATGCAGGTCAATTTCTCTTTGAAGTCTAAATTGCTGACAACTCCAGTTCTGTCCATATGCATACAGTTTTGTTGTTATTTTTGCTGTTACCGTCCAATAACACCACAAAAAAAATAAAACAAAAACCCAAACCCAGTCGATGATCTGAAGTCCTTGTGGATAATAGGAAGAGGAGAAAAAGGTAAACACTCTATTCAATTCATACAACCAGGACATACTTCTCCTGGCAAAGCCCTGTGTCTCAGACAAGACTTCTTCCCTCCAGACCCTTAAGTGGCTACATTCATTCATTAAAATTGATTCAGGTACTACTGACACAGAGTCTACTGCACATTGGCAAAGCAGATACAGCAGTGAACAAAACGAACACCCAGATGAACATGGATAGTAAATTCTTTGAGTGGGGACAGTAAATTTAAATACATAAACATGTATATATAACTATCATGTGGCAATATGTTCTATAAAAGAATTCAGGTCTTTGAGAAGAAACCGTTCTAGAAGGAGGAAACAGCCAGAGCACAGGTCAGAAGGTGTGAAGGTGTCTTGGATGTCTTAGGAAGAGCCAAAGGCCCACGTGGCTGGAGCCGAATGCAATGCAGAGGAAAAACCGGATTAGGAATCTGGACGGGTGATTGGGGTCAGTGGGCTTATCATGTTCGGGGGAACTCGTTGGCAACTGAAAAGAATCTAGCTTTTAATCTTAGTGAAATGCTGAGTAATTTTACACTTTTGAGCAGTGGAGGAAACTGGTATGATATCTCTCAATCCTTTTAAGATTCAAAGTGCTCCAGTGCCTAGGGAGACTCAAGAACACTGTTCAGAGACATGGGACAAGGATGGCTCTAGAGGGTCGGGGCTCAGCCTCCACATCCAGAGCTTCTCCGTCTTCAGATTCAGGAGAGAACACTCTGTCATTCAACACAGAACACCAAGAACCGGGGGGTAGGGTGGGGATATTAACACCGCGTGATGCTACCTCTGAGAGTCACATAAGGAAGGTAACACCAGGTATTCAAATCTTCAAATGCCATGTATGTAGGGATGAAGGGCCCAGAGACAGTGGAGCAAGGTATTAGGGTGCCTCCTAGGGCTCAGTTCCTCAGCCTCCTCTGTCACTGTCTTCTTCACTGAAACCACAGTCCCGCAGCACACGGCTGCTTCCCCAACAATTCAGATCCAGCCTCACCCACATAATGCTAAGGATAACCCAGTTCTGCGTAGAACTCACCATTTTCTTCTCCAGCTTCTGGGCGTCTATGGAATGACGTCTCTGACCCCAAGAAGCCACTTCCAGGAAGAGGGACAGGACTGGAAGCAGAGGCCTGGGCAGTCTGGAGGCAGATGAATAATGTTTGGTCCACACACCAGTGACAGCAATTGAAATCCTTCCCTGTGATTGATGGATGTGCCAGAGGGTCGCCTGAGGTCCCCAGCTGCCTGGACTGGACTAGTTCTCCCTGCACCACACCTGAGACCTGAAATAGAAGAAGGATATAGAGGAAACAGTGTTGAGGAAGCAGGGAGTGACAGGCCTTTGGCCTCCTCCCAGGCTCAGGGCAATGCTCCACCCTGAGGGCCTTTACACTAAAGGCAGAACAGGCTCCAACCCCCACAGCACACACCTGCATTCTTCAGGCAGCTCCCCAGGCTTCTACTTTCTGCAACAAGATCACAGATGGAGGAATTTACCTCTCCCACAGCATGAGGAGCAACCAGGCCTGGCCAGGCTGCCCAACTTGAACCTGATTTCCTCCAGGGACTTAGGGATTCAATGTTCAAGTTGTGGGCTTACCTATGTATCTTTGTTCCTAATATCAAATCTCAGTGTTATCTGACATTTACATGGATGAATTTTTAAGAAAGAACATACTTTTCATATATTGACAATGAACTCATCATGGTTCATTTATTTTTAAGTTATGTGCTGTAAAAAACCTTTCACTGTGCTTTTCTAAAACTTTTTCATCTTATTTATGACACTAATATCTGATCAGTATTTTTCTGTTCCTTTGGAATTAACTAACATTTCTTTCTGCCCCTTGACTTTTCTGGTATTTTCTCCCCCTTCATTTTCAAACCATGAGAACACCACTCACTAAGATTTTGAGAAATCTGGGGGGATTCCTGAACACTTTCTCTTTCTGGTATTAAATAGATCAACAAATAAATCAGAAAATCTTTATGCTTTCACTAAGGACCCTTCTCGTGCCTCACTTCCTATTTCTTTTCTCCCTGCGCCCTTTCCAACTTGAGTCCTATTTCATTTCTTGGTCTCACTGTCAATGAATTCTCCGTTGCAAGATCTTTACACGAGTGTCTCCCCTCTACACGTTATCCTTCTTTTTTTTATTTTCTGTAATACAGCTCGCTAATTTTAATTCACATCATTATTTCTCGACTAGTATTCCCAGCATAAATCAGGAGCTTGTTCACTATGTTTAAATCTCAAGTCCCATCCCAGAATTTCTCAATCGAAATTTGCATTTCAACCAGATCCGGGGGTTATCCACATTGACATTCAAAGGTGAGAAGCATTCAGTGATGTACAGGAATGAGCAGTCTATGAAGGGATGCCCTTTCATCCATCCACACCTCTATTGTATCACTGGCTATCTTCCTGATTCACAATCAATCTCCACGTCCAGGCCTCCTCACAGTCTTCCCTAATTTGTTCATAACAACCTCCTGCCTGACATCATTCAATCATCGTTGTCACTTCCAAATTCTATCTGTGGCATAGGAAATGCTCAGTGCCCATCAGTGGCTGTCCATGGGCCTTCCAAAAGCCCAGAGTTTTCAGCACGGTTCTAAACGACCTGTTCCAATCCAGCTCACACAAACCTCACCACTCACTTGTTGTTTTCTCTGCTTTAATCATCTCTGTCTTCCATCAATGAATGGATAATACTGGGTTCTCTGCTGCCTCAGGGATTTACACATTTAGTTTTCCCAACTGAAATACTCTTTCCACTCCCACCCATACAAAATGATATCAGCTCTACACAGCACTGCATGTAGCTAAAAAAAAACAATTTTCTGAATCTTCACTGAGATAATTTCCCTTTTCAAGCAGTTGAACCTCACTCTCGGGTTAGGTCTTTTTAATACAGATAACACATATCCTTAGTTTTTCATTCTTTCTTTAAAACTGTCTCCCAAGCTAGACTATAAATCTATGGGCAGACACTCTGTATTTTGTCTTCTTGTTCCTTCTGGCCTGTGACACTGATCATTGAGGACACACACAGATTATTACCTGTTATATATAGTCTTCAGCAGCACTATCCAAGAGTACTTTATGTGAAGATAGACATGTTCTGTTTCTGTACAGCCCAATATGGTAGTCACTAGCCCTATGTGCCTATTCACCACAGAATATATGACTAGTGGAATGAAGGAACTCTACTTTTAGTTTTAATTACTTTTAATTGAAATAGCAGCACCTGGCTAGTGGGCATCACAGCTCAAGTGGACTCACCAGACCCTTAAGCAACCAACAGAGCAGAGAGGGCATGAAAGCTGCCAGCAGCACAATGCAGAGCTTCACAGTTTTGGGCTTGCTAAAAGTCTGTCACATAGGGAAATGGAACATTGCACTCAGTTTGTTTCTACTTGCATGATGAAGGTTAATGTCAACCTCAATTGGATTTACCTCATTCTGGAAACCTCAATGACATTTAAACATAGAAATGAGTGGGAATAACAGAGGAGACAGGAGGGGCACTTTCTGCAGAGGTGACATTTGAAGTGAGACAAGAATTATAGGAATTATTGAGTTCCTAGAGTTTAAAAGTTTTCCTCTAATCAGCAAAAATACTTGGTGTGAAGGCCGAAAGGCAGGGAAAATGTTGACATGTCTGAAAAGGTTTTTTCTAAAAAGATGTCAAGAGCCTATGAAATATGAGGGTGTTCTAAATTTAAGTCAGATGTGGAGGGTCTTGCCAGAGAGGGTAAAATATGTGGATTTTTTCTGGATGTGATTGAGAGTTGGCTTGGTTTACATTGTTGATATCTGCCTCTTGCTGCTGGGTGGAGACTGTACCTTCCTCTGAAAAGAGAAATAGAAGAAGAAAGTTCAGAGCTGCCTTCCTAAGGGAGCTCCCCTCTCACGGTAGCTTGGACTGTTTCCCTGAATGCAGTGAATGAATGAAGGCGGGTGCAGCTTACCGGCTGGGAAAGCCAGGTGAGAAGTAGATTTGTTCAGGTGAGATTTTAAAAGCTCTGTCTTGGACACGTTAGATTTCAGAGCGTTACAGTCCTTAGTGTTCCAGGTGGGCTATGGGAAGTACTTGGTGTCTGAGTCCATTGGTACCCAAGAGCCTGAATCTCATCCTGTGGGCCGTCTTCTGCTGGCCACGAACAATCACACTGTGTCCTCTGAAACAGGCTGCATTCCCACTTCTGAAGCTGCAAGCTAAAGGAGAGGAAGAGCAGAGTGTTGGCACGGATGAGGCCTTTAGCAAATAATTAATGATTCCTGGCACAGAATCCAACGTCTGACAGCAGACATTTGGTTTCTGTACTAAGGGACTAGACGAGCTTGATGCAGACCAGGGGCTGATAATTACAGTCAACTTCTGGATGAAAAGCTTCTTTTTTTCTGCTTGACTTTCAAGGCTGTGTGAAGACTTCTCCTGAGTGAAGACATCCCTTATTTTAACTGAACCACTGCTTATAGTTGTACACGTTACAGTGAATTCTTTAGATCTTTGTAAACACCCAGGCGTATTTGGAGGAAGCATGAGAACCTGCCTTTTTGGTAACTTTGAAAAACGCCAACATGGAACTTCATGTGGTTTAACCTGTCTTGTTCAAGAAGAAATTAAATGACTACCGTGTGTGTGTGTGAGAGAGAGAGAGAGAGAGGGTAAAGAACCAAATAAAATTAAAAAGCTTTCTTGGCTGAAAAAAAAAAACAAAACTGATATTGCCATGGTATCTGAGGAGCATTTCTTAGATTCTCACCTAGGAAAATTCAGTAGTTTTGAATGAAGGCTTGAATTCGACATGAAGTAATATGACAACAGTCATGTCCCCAAAGGAAAGTCCCATCCAGAATGGGAGTACTTCTAGAATATCTATGTGTAGAGAAGGAAAATAGAAGGCACCACATTATTCAACACTATGTTGAGATTAAGAGTTGTGTTTAATGATTGGTTTTATTGTACGCATTTTTAAAGTTTTTGACTCATACAATATTTTTACAGTTTAAAAAAAAAAGCACGTTTATTTTCTCCACACACTAGCTTTCAACAATGGATTCTGAGCTACAATAGCAAAAAGCTCAAGGAATAAAAGACAAAACAGATCAATTAAGACTCTCAGCAAAGGGAAGAGACAATCTACAGAATGGGAGAAAATACACCGAAACCTGTGAGAGCTGGAATTTGACAGGATTGCCTTCTTTTTCTGGGTCTTGCAATTTTTCCGCCTTTTACACAGCGCAGCCTTGCCATTTTTTGGTCACTTCTTTAATGGAAAATATTTGAGTTTTCCTACTCTGACAGGTTTCCACCTTAGAGGTTCCAGCTTTCGCAGGTTTCACTGCATTTGGGAATCATACACGCCATAAGGGTTTAGTATCCAGGACAGAGAAAGACCTCCTAAGTGTCAGCAACAATTGTAAAATCGGGCAAAAAACTGTAGGACACATTTCACCAAAGATGATAAGCAAATGGTCAATAAACACATGAAAAGATGATGAATGCCCTTGTCATTAGGGAAATGCAAACCCAAACCACAAGACACACCACCTCATCCCTAGGAGGATGGCTACTATCAGAAACAACAAGAGTTGAGGAGAATATGAAGAAATTGCCGGTGGGTTGTAAAATGGTTCAGCCTCTGTGGAAAAGTGTGCCTGTTTTTCAAAATATTAAACATACAAATAGCCTATGACCCAGAAATTTCCATTTATAGGAGTGCAGATGGTGCAAATGGTTAAGTACCCACTTGCTAACCAAAAGACTGACGGTACGAATAACAACAAAAAGAGCAGATGTTGAGGCTGCTGATGAACAACCATATACCTCATGGGACGTGGTTCCTTGCTTTGGAGGTTGAGCGTTACGCTTTCATGGGACATCGCAGTTAACTGGCCTAATAACGTGTTGAGTGATTTAACCTCCTAGTTCACTGTGTGGTGCCTGGGGTCTTACAAGCTGCCATCCAAGGCACAAAAGTTGGTCTGTGTTCACCTGGAACAACCGAGGAAAAAGTTGAGTCAGGAAAAGGAGGAGGATAAGGAATGTGTGGTAACTGCCTCCATGAACAGCTGCCTCACTGGCCATGAGAGTAGAAGAACAGGAGAGTGCCTGGCTGCCATTACGGAATATCTTCATCGAAACTTCTATAGCAGAATCCTGATCTAAAGAGGGAAAATGCACAACAGAATTTCAAATTCTTATG